>NW_013668368.1:31553-43463 GCF_000517525.1 Limulus polyphemus | reverse complement strand
TTCCTCGGAAATAATTTATACCGGAAATTAACAAACAAGCAGATACGCAACAGTATTTTCAATCAAGTCTTAAGCTTCGTTAATATTTTCCTTGAATATTACATTTTGCATTTTCTTCTGCATTATTTCGTGTTTTTTTAATGTTGTTTTTATTTCATATATTTTATTTTCACATACGTTATAAAATATTTTTATCTTTAATGCAGTGGGATAATGATCTGTAATTGCAGTACGTACAATAGCATATATTTTTTCATACCCAAGATTGTTTCTAATAAAAACATGAGATAAGATACCCTTATGCATTAGTTACTTTCTTATGTCTATTTTATAAGAATTAAATCCGTTTGATGCTAAGTAAGTAAAGTGTTATTTTTCTATAATATTTATTTTTACAAAAACGCTGGACACTATGCGTAATATTTCCTGAACGGAGTAGGTCCACTTAGTATTACTGTGCTCTGATATATACAGTTATTTCACATTATAATATTTTGCTTACTAATACTGAACGCTAAAATAAAACAAATTAGATAGTTTCTTGCACGCTATTTTTTTGTGTTACGTATTCCGCCTTCAACATGAAATTTAGTAGCACATATAACGCATCCATGAGTGACTGTTGATCCGAAAGATGAGAGAAGAAACAACGTAGATAAAAAAGCAATAACACACGACTATATTAAAACTTTATTATATTTTATGAGACGTTTGGTCAGACGCCACTTTTTAGGCAGTATATATCGTGTTACATAGAAATTACCCTTATAATACCCTCACAAAGGGCATCTGGCAGAAACGTCACATAAAATAAAACAGAGTTTTCGTTTAGATTTTAGATGTATATTTATCTTTTATTACACATAAAATAGTTCTAGCTAAAGTTATACTCTCAAATTTAAGCTCTTCGCGAAGGTTATAGGTTAATTAGATACTTAGTTATGTTTATACTTTCGAAATAGCTTACGTTTCTGTTGTATGCACAACAAAATATAGAAATGATAATGTTACGACAGCGGAAGTCGCGTGACGCTGGGAGTATGCGCGCTGGAGTTTCTAGAATTATCGGGGAACCCCGCGAATGTCCGAGTGTTTGCTAGACGCCCTCTTTTTTTTTAGTATATAAGCCTCGCAAAGAAAGCCAGCGATATAGGCAAATAGTTTGCAGGGAAGAGATAGATCGAAGAGATAGATAATTGAGTCAGCGAACAGTAGGCACCCTAAGTAAAGTGTGTGAATCACTGTGATTTATAACATGTGTTATAAAGGTTGTTAAGCTTAAAGTGACTGTCGAAATTCTGTGTATTACAAAAAAAAGTTGTATCGAGAAAGGATAAACTGGTTTAATCAAGAAAGGACTTGTATCACTGAAGTTCCTCGAAAAGAATTTCTACCGGAAATTATCAAACAAGCAGACACGTAACAATAACATTAAACAGAAGTTTCATCTCATAAAAAGATCTGAATGCAAACATTCGGTATTAGTTCATTTTAGATACATTTTTACATTATAAGTAAGTATGTAAAGTTAGCGGTTTCTGTGTCTTGGTGTCACAGCTCACATTTCGCTTGTTAGATGTTTCCTATGTGTATATATGAAGAAACTATACCTTTATTCTTATGAAAGGTTTAAGATTCTTCCAAATATGTGTGAAAGATAAAAGGGAAAAAATGTCCTGCTCATGAAAAGTTGCAAACGTATAGGTGCATAACAAATATATTTTCTCCACAGGAAAACCTACTTGCAAGTTGATAATAGTTTTGGATCGTTGGATACAAATAGTTTATGTTCGTTTCATAATATTTATGTTTATTTCTGGCACGAAAAGAAATAATTATGTATACTAATAACATGTTGACAATATAAAGAGAGAGAAGCAAACATATCAAATATATATAGATGAACAGTTTGTTTTAGAACAAAGTCACATTGAACTATCTGCTGTGTCCACTGCGGGGTATCGAGCAGTAGATTTTAGCGCTGTAAGTTATCATACTTGCCGCTGTCCCACCGGGAGATTAAACGAACACAAGACACATAAAAACATGAGTAATGTAAGAGAGGCAAACTGGCTTAGTAATTAAAGAGATATCCAGAATATAATGTCTTATACTTTAAAAACAGGTCATTATTTTAGTAATTAAAGAGATATCCAGAATATAATGTCTTATACTTTAAAAACAGGTCATTATTTTTACCTCATGAGTGTCGTGGTTCATGGTTTGTATTAATATATTGTAGTAAACTGTTTATTTAATTTTCGTCTTGGGCTATTATATAATTTTACATTTAAGAGTAGACATTCACACAGTGTTGGATTGTTTATACTTATTGTTTTTTCTGTTTATCATTTATCAAGTAATATTAAACCTTTTATCCTAAAGTAGTTTTAGGGAGTAATACAAGTTATCTTTTGGCAGCGCCTTTCTTCCCATTTTTTTTTTCTTTTTACCTATAGCGTTCCTACTTCTCGTATTTAAAGATGCACGTAAAAATAGAATAATTTTACTTATAAAATAAAGATGTTGAAGACATGTTGAGACACCATATGATGACTTCATAAACCTATTGAATTATCCGCCTATACAAACACTGTTCGCCTTTGTAAAACGTACGCAATATATAAGAGAAGTTGTCTTATGCACCATGTCCTTATCTGAGCAGTACACATGTACTCCATTTATTTGGAGAGATGCAGTCATGTCGTGGTTAGTTTCTAAGAAAGCTTCTATTGTAACAAAGTATAAGTTGTGTTATTATCTTTCAATGCTTCATGGCAGTCGGTGTTCATGTAGCAAGAGCCTTTTTAACTACAGCTGTTTTTTGTCGTTTTTTTTTTTTTGACAGGTTGTCCCTAGAGTTTATCAATTCTGCCAATCGAAAGGAATAATTCTTCTAAATAGGGAAAAGACCTATAGTTGCCGACCGTTGGTTGAGGAACAAGTATTGAGTAGGTATGTTAGATACAACAGACTTCATGCTGTATTCTAGTTGACCATTTACTTCAGCAGTGGCCAGCATTTTCTAACCTCACCGTGTGAATGATATTATAAGAACTGTTATATCACAACTAAAATCATCACATAACACCTATCGCTGATGCTTAAAAAAGCAAGTTTTAATGGTTCTTAAAACCAGCACAATAACTGGAACTTAATAGAACTGATAATTTCTAGAAAGAAGTTAAATATATCATTCATCACAGTAATTCTCTGCTGACACCCGTGAACCAATGAAACACCATATTCTTCGATTTATGTGGAACAAGAGATCTTACAATGTCCTGTGTAGTTTACATCTAATATCTTAGGTGTGAAAAAAAAAAAGGTGTGGCCAAAAAAATTGCGCATGCAACTTAAAGGAATGAAATCAAAATTGACAGCCAAACTGGTAGCCACACTTATGGCATTGATAAGAATATAACAGCAAATATTCAGACCGCGTTTTTTGTTCAACTTGGGGCATGATGGTGTGTAAAATATGTCATTTCACTTTCATACTTTTTACAGTGTTTCTATAAGCTGAAAATATTATCATTATTAAGGATAGTGTTGCTGTAGGCAGACAATGTTCTGTATGACATCTCCTGTTATATTTTCACAAATCAACGAGACAACTATTACAACATACATATTATCTACTATTTGAATGAGGCAGTTAATTTAACTAATAATTACTTTACATACTTTCATCGCTCTGAAAAGAACGCTTATGTTGCTACAACTAAATATAATAAATGAACAGTTTACTATTTCTTTATACATTTTCTATAGAACATTCACTTGAAGATCAAAATTTCTTCTCCAATAGATATTGAGACTGTCTGACGTCAAAACAGAAAGTGTGTCACGAATTAGCTCCAGAGGGCACTTTGGTGTGATGTAGATCAAAATACCATTATGTTAACAAAGTATTAAGACTAACAATTTAAACTAATCTCATAACCATGTGTTTATAATTTTGTTTTATAAGTAAATCATTAAATACATCATACATACGATGACAGTTCTTTAGGGCTGCATACGGGTCTCAACTTATGTTTCTGTTTTCATTTATTTGTATTACATGTGTTTTACAAAGGCAGGCAATGTTACTAAGGATTGTATACAGATTTCAACTTACATTTAATTGCATACGTTTTACATAGGTGTTTCTATACTTCCCTAGGACAGCATGCAGGTTTCAACATGTCTCATCATATTTTTCATTTACTTGTGTTTCTATAGGATGATAATGTTACTAACGTTTTTAATGCACTTGTGAAAGGATTTTATCACATTCAATACTTTTTATATTTATTGAACAAGACATCCAGTTGCTTTTGTATGATTTAACATATACTGATTATAGTTTTTACTTTCTATGTTTAAGCATACTTTTTACAATTATTGTCCTGAAAAGAACACTTATTTAAATATCATTCAATAATTTAACATAAATGTTTCCACTTTCACTAGGTTGACTTCGTGCTACCCATATAACTATGTTTTTGATAAAATATTTTATTTTGTTGTTTCTTACGATAATAGACACGAAAACACACAGCCTATTTTGATTAAACATACTAATTATAGCTTAGTTTCTATATTTAAGCATACTTTCTTACAATTATTGTCCTGAAACTTACGTTTATTTAAATATAATGCACTTTCATTAATTTGTCTTAATTCATATAACTATGTACTTGACAAAATAAGTTATTTCACTTACAAACTTTTTACAGTGTTTCTATGGGCCAAATTACTAAGTATAGTGTTACTTTAGATATACAATGTTCTATAGCAGTGTTTCTTAAAGCGGGTCCCCGGAGTACAAATTGCCGGTCCGCAACGTCTCTAAGTTTACCTGAATCTATTCAGCCCCCGACAAAACATTTGACTGAACTTAGACTATAGCGTAGTCATAGGTCACTGAAAAGTATAAAGGCCTCGAATTTGTCGAATTTCATTGTATCATCTCATTGCATTATCTCATTACAAATGATGTACTCACAATAAATTTTTCTTTGTAATTCTAAGTTTGATGCTTCTCTGAGTTTTAAGTTAATTATTGTCTTCTTATTCAGTTCTTAGCACACCTTAATTCTTTGTTTCAGATGGAAAAACGCGGTCCTTTGGATAAGTTCATAAAGAGAAGACATCCTGAAAATGATGATAGTGAGGATATTTCCGTGGATTCAGGTGAAATTGGACCACCATCGAAAAGGAGGAATCGAATTAGCTACACTCGAAAATATGACTGTTCATACATTCAGTTTGGATTTTGTGCCATGGATGAAAATGGAGTGGAAAAACCACAGTGTGTGTGATTTGTGGTGAAATCTTGAGCAATGACGCCATGAAACCCTCGAAATTGAAGAGGCATCAAAATGCCAAACATGGCGAATTGGTTTCAAAACTGCAAGAGTTCTTTGAAAGGAAGTATGATAATTTGAAATCATCCCAGAAACAACTGTTCAATTTGACACGCGTAACTGCTTGTGCGCTGCGCTCTTCATATAAGGTTGCTCTTCGTATTGCCAAGGCAAAGAAGCCGTTTACAGTTTTGGAGACACTCGTGATAGGCTGTATTAAAGACGTGTGTCAAGAAATGCTGGGTGAGGCAGTGGCACAGAAAATATGCCAAATTCCAATGTCAAACGACACTATTGCACGTCGCATACACGATTTGGCAGAAGATATGGAAGATCAGCTCATAACACAAGTTAAATCGTCAAAGTATTATTCGTTACAACTCGATGAAAGTACTGATATTGCAAATAAGGCGATTCTTGTGGTTTTTGAGCGTTACGAATACAAAGGAGATTTGAAGGAGGAGTACTTTTTTCTGATTCGTTACCAACTAGCACAACTAGTACAGAATTGTTCAAGAGTTTGAGCGACCACATAGTTCGAAAATTCGATTTGAATTTCCAAGATTGTGTCGGCGTCTGTACAGATGGAGCTGCGGCGATGACAGGACGTCATTCCGGCGTAATAGCCCAGATTAAAGCAGTGGTCCCGGATTGTAAATCAACACACTGTATAATTCACAGAGAAAATCTAGCCATTAAGAAAATATCACCTGAATTAAACTCAATTCTGAGTGAGGTTGTGAAAATTGTGAATCACGTGAAGGCCAACGCACTGAATTCAAGGTTATTTGCAGCATTATGTGAAGATGCGAGTGCTGGGCACAACTCGAGAGAGAACTTTGCCTCTGGACAACCAGCGTATATCAGCATGCAGTATGAGTTGTGATTTGAACTATGACATGAGCTTGCCCACTTCCTCCAGTTCAAGAAACCACATTGGTCAGAACTATTCCGAAATTCTGAATGGGTTGCAAAGCTGGCGTACATGGCAGATATTTTTGATATCTTGAATACCTTCAACGTCTCCATGCAGGGAAAAATGGCTTCGTGCTTCATGATAGCAGACAAGATTGATGGAATGAAACGCAAGCTGGATGTGTGGAAATCTTGCGTGTCGAAAGATTACTTTGATATGTTTCACAAACTGTCAGCAACAATAACTGAAACAGACTCGGGACTTGAGATGCCTGTATTGAGAGCCAAGATCAGTGAGCATTTGACGGCTCTACTGGAGCACTTTGAGATATACTTTCCGTCAGAGGAAGACCCTCAAAAACGTAATGGATGGATCAGGAACCCTTTTTTAACATCGGAACACCGATTGTCGGTTGCATTAGAGGATCAATTGCTAGAGCTTGCTGCTGACGGTAGCATGAAAATCCTTTTCGAATCTGCAGAATCCTTGGCGTGCTTCTGGATTAAAGCTAGAGCGGAGTATCCTGAACTGGCTGGAATTGCTATCAAAATACTTCTCCAATTTCCATCAACATATCTGTATGAGACTGCCTTCTCAACAATGAGTGTCATAAAGACTAAGTAAGAAACCATTTGGACATTCGAGCCCCATTGCATGTTGCACTGTCTTCCATCGAGCCAAGACTTGATAAATTGACAAATAAAAAATAAACTCTCTTTTCACGCTGACTACAATCTAATGATTCTTATATTGACATAAATTCTACATTTATTAAAGCAATCCTTTCATAATGATGTATGTACGTATATATTTTTTAAAAAGTCATATAATAGAATAATTATGCATTTCCTATCAAAAAAGTAAACAATATATTTGGTTTTCATCACTAGTCCATGGGGCGATCAAAAGATTCATAGCCGGTCCACCGTTTCAGAAAGTTTGAGAAACACTGTCTTAGATGACAACTTCTGCATGTATTTATAAGACATTGCAATTGATAAGTTGACTATCAAGCAATAATACATGAATGATAATTGAAGAATTTGCACAGCAGCTTCAGCAGTAACACGTGTATACAGTAGACCTATATAAATTATGTACACACAGCTGTACTCGCTTTGCTATTGTTTGTCCCTTTTTCAAGATGGTGATCACATTACCAGGCAAAATCACACGACTGTAATGTCATGTGGACTGTAAGAATAGGGGCCCAGCACTAAATAAGAGTTTAAAAGAGGGAATGGATAATTTCCAAAGAGAATAATGTCCACTTATGTTTTCACTTTTTCTAAACAGTGGTTGTACAGGGACTGCCTTGGATAGTCAGTCTCAAATTGTCCCTTGTTGTCCGTATATTAGTATTATGTTAACTTTGCCTCTGACTATCTGAGAACTTGAGTGTAAACAAGTAAATTCCAATTGTCCGACTGAACCTAAAGCTAACCTTCACACTAACATAACACATTTAAACTTGTCAGAGTGGAATTTGCAAAGCTTAAGTTTAAAACTAAAAGTAACTAAAGGTAAAACTTTGAAACTTAAAATTAAATCATATAATGAAACTGTGATAGTCGCCTTGTGGTTGTAATCAGTGACTGAATGAGTGTCATACTGTTGCATACACTTTTTAGTTTTTAATTTAAGTTACAACTTACAACTCATACAAGTTACACTGTTACAGTTACACTTACAACTACAAGTTAATCACAGAATCGTACTGTTCAACTTCAAGCTTTGTTTCAAAGCCTCTCAATAGAATGCGTTTCGATTACAAAAGGAAATACAAACTCATACCATAAGTAAACTGTTTACAAAAGTTAAAAAAACTTACATAAACTAAGTCTAAGAAAATTGAATATATCTACAATACAGCATATACAACATTAAGAACAAAATTAGGCTTAGCACTCGTACAATTGAATCACGCCGCTACCTTTTATCTGCGCCCTCTATCAGCCTTAAAGTTCATTTTAAAATAAGTAATGTTCGTTTATTTTAGTATAGTAGTATTGAACTTAACCTAAAACCATAAAAATAAGTGTAACTTTTTAATTTACATGTAAAAGATATTATAAAATAACACAGAATCGTGAGAAAATAATAATTTCTTTATAATTTCAATTTTGTATTTAAAATTTTATTAATACCATAAAGTAATAAGACATTGTAAGAAAATAAGTTATTCTTATTGTCTCAAATATTTATTTAACCTTGTTCGGATATTTCTGCTGTTTGAATTTGAGATTAAGATTTTTAACAATAGATGGCAGTCGGACTTATATTTTAGATTGGTTAGTTCCATATACCAGAATTATTTTCTAGTCTGTTCAGTGTACGGTTATGGTATTCTCAGGGGGATATTTAAAAGTTCCGCTTAATAGCAACAGGATAGAATAAGAAGGTGGGGAATAATATGATTTTGAAACCTTGACTGATTTTTAAGCAGTGAGAAATAAACAGACTAGACACATTGGCAGCTTTCCTTCTCGCGAGACAGACATCTGTCGAACGAAACACTTTGATAAACAGGAGAACTGAGAAATGATATATGCTTAGATCTTGCAAGAAAGCTAGTATCCTTCTCTTCTGACGGCATCACCAGGTGCCTAGTCATTCTCCAAAAGCATTTACCAGCTGTGAAATACAGACACCATCTACTCAGCCAACAAAGGATAATGCGTTCACCTTTCTACGTGGATGTGCTACAACATCCCCTTGGACAGAATAATTATTATCAGCTATAGGAAACAAAGGCAACTTAAACAAGGCAATTTAAACATTTTCTGGACCACACAGCTAATTAAAATTAAAAAAGTTCTATATTACTAAAATTAGGTAGAAAAATATATGATATGCCTGCATATCACACTTTCCTTTCTCTTCTGTTTCAAACGTATCCTCAAGCCAACAATTAGACTTAAACTTAAAACCACGGAATTTTTAACTCACCACATGGTCAAGAAGCATGTTGACTTTCCATTGTTCTTAATGACACAAAGAAGCCACATAGACTAAACAACGCTTTAACAAGAATCACACTTAATCATAAGAAAGTAACCCTTTAACTAAAATTTACCAATTCCGGCACATAACACAAAAAAATTAACTAATTAAAAAACTATATATATATATATATATTTCAAAATTAAGTTTATCGTAATACAACATGAAGAAGTAATTAAACAAACTCTTATCACTACATAAAAAATTGAAACATCACATGATAACTTATACAATTCAAAAATATATAACACATAAAATACAAAAAACCCTTTATTAATGAAATACCCTTTAACATTGAAATACAATATGCAAGTACACAGTTAGCATAATGCAAATACCCTTTAACTACTCTCTTTTAGAAAAGAGTAGTCTAACAGAATAGATATACATTCAAATAAAGCAAAATAAAATTAACTGAAAAAATCTTTACATATATGAAACAAACGATTATGAAACTGACAAGCAGAAATGGCCTTTGGATTAAAATTACTCATTTAAGAATTAAACATATAACCAAGCAAAATGAAACCTATCATGAAACAAACAAATTATATCAGAAATCTACACAATAAAATATAAATACAATTCAACAAACTGGACCTTTTACACAGAAATAATAGCAACACAAAAATATGAAATATACGATATAATACACATACAATTAATATCGTTTAAAGCAGAAATAGTATCAAAATAACTATATACACAATATATGATATAGTATTCCACCAAAATATTCATATATACATATATATACTGACAGAAGAGCAAAACTTAAATAAATAAACAATTTACAATAATATTTACACATGGCACACTGGGAAGTGATTTGGTGCTCATGCTGAAGCTCTATCATCAGAGAATTAGATTCAGCAACCGTTCCAACTTTGGCAGACCTCATGCACAACATACATCATCATTCAAGGAAAATGGAGACTAAGCATCAGCAGTGTTATTTTGGTTGGTGTCTCCTCATTATAGTCCATAGTTGTGACAGTGGTCCATCAAGCAACAGAAGATACTTCGGGAACACTCAGCAACAAGTGTCGCAAAACTGTTGGCTACTTCAGGAATATGGTAGATAGAAGCATCCTCATTTTGATCCTTCATAGGAAAGTTCAGATTCAAGTGTAAGGTCAAGCAAATCCCATCAGTGAAATGCATAGCTAAAGTGGGTCTTAACACACTGTTACACCCATAACTATGATTGTAGGCATTGGCTAAGGAGCATGTCTATAGGCTTTGTGTGTACTCACTCCCTATATTACACATAAAACATATATCCTAAAAACCTGGGGACTTTCTTATCCCCAGACTTCTATAGATCCCTGTTTGACCATCTACCTATGATCATGCTATTCCCTTTTGCCCTTGCTAGACAACTGGAACACACACATCATATTTTCTAACCCATCTTCATTCTTCTTCTTACCATCTGGTTGTAACGTAGACAGCGCCTGGACCAGTAGGAAAGAATAATGGTTGAGACTGCAACAGATTCCTACAACCTAACACCTAACCAACATCTTTGAGTATTAGCTATTGCCAATGCTACCACTGTCTTTACTTAGATACTTCCTTCTATTTTCAACTTATGTACTATTTTCTAGCATGAATTACAAAGTTTCATCACATGGATGTTACTTTCTGTCTCTTCCTAGTACGTTACCACCTGCATATTCATGTTTAAATATTGTATCATGTTATGAAATAGCATTAAGAAAATATCTAGTAAGTGTTTGCATATTAAAAAATATTTCAATCACAGCCAAATAAAACACTGGGTGAAAAGATTTCATATTTGTTATGATATATAAGCTACAGTCTGTGAATTTCATTTACTACTGATAATTTTACCTACTCACGAACATTCTAATTCAATCCAATCAAAATACTTTCTGAACTACTCTTTATGAGCGACATCAGATAAAACAGTGATTAGAACCACCAGTTAAAACTGTGTACTATAAAACACCAGATAAAACTTATTTTTCTCTTTCTCCGCAGTAGTGTGAGCCTTGTGGCTAAGTTGATTTTTTCCATGAAAATTCACTTCCTGTCGATTGCTCCAATGACAAAATTATAACATTTTCTTACTAGAATTGACGAAAGTAACAATGTTTTCGGTTTTAAATTAATATTTTCTTCTCCATGATTATATTTTTTCTACATGGTAACTATAATTATATTTTTCCTTATGCTTAATATATTGAAGTGAATGATTTACCATAATTTCTATATGGTTAATAACTTTAATACCAGATGCCAGTTATTGTTACGATTGTTGCCTAGACACCTGTTTTAAGTTCCCCAATTAAGGCTCCAATAAGAAGGCCGAAAGCTTGCAAATAAAAGTAAAGTATTGTTGCGTCAGCGAGGTCACGTGACTATTGTCACGCCACCTATTTTCTAGAAGTATCTTGTTCCTTCGTGAATGCCATAGCATTTACTAGATATATGTTTTTCTGGTATATAAATAAGACGCTCACAACGTGACGGGACAATGTGTGTGTAGACAATGAGTAATTGAACTGCAGTCAGAGAGAGAGACGTATTGTTGAAGTCTAGCTCGTGATACGTGAATTATAGTTTGTTGAAGTTGAGTGTATCGGTAAAGTTATATTCAGAAAGAATAAA
>NW_013668368.1:27841-30553 GCF_000517525.1 Limulus polyphemus | reverse complement strand
ATATATGTGTGTACGTAAACGCCTGTGTTAGCGTCAGTATTGTTACTTAAAACTGAAATTTCGAGAAACTCTTCACACGCCTATAAATATAACTAACGCGACGCGTCAAAAAAGAGTATCTATTATTAGTTTGCTATAGTCAGTGTGCTATAAACTTCGGAAGTTATAACTATTTGTTATTGTTATAACTCTTATCAATCAGAAAACTTCAGATATTTGACCAGTCACGCAGTCTTGTTAGGCCTAATGAATGTCCGAAAGAAAAGTCTATTTACTGAAGAAATGTAACTGTACCTACCATTATCAAATTCAAAACACCAAAATTAGGCATCTTAATAACACGTAAATTATTCAGTATCACCATACTGCAATGTTTGTAACAAACCATGCATCTATCTTAGTGTAATAAGAGAGAAAGGTGGCTATTTACCACAACATGACTTGATGTCAGTAGCGTTGAAATTATTAACACTGGCTCTTTTGTTTATCAGCCAATCCAACTGAAGAACAAAATGTGTATAAAAAATTAAAGTGTAGAAAACTGAAACAAGCTCACGATTTGAGGTGGAGCTGTATCACTATATTTTGTTGATTTAAAATCGAGCGTCAATTTGGTGTCACCAGACTTTCTCGAATACGTTTCTTGTTCATTCTCAGCTCGACTAACTACTAAAAAGTCGTGTATTGTTCAAGAAAATTTAAGGAAAGCATATAATATCCCAGCGAAAACTTGGGAAAATTATCTAATTTTCAGAAGTACTTTTCCATTAGATATTTTTTCCTTAAACTTCTTTGGGACACTATTTATTAGATTTATTTCATTTTTGTTCTGGGATACATTTTACACTTTATATACATAATTAGTCCGGCTGAAGATGTACAGTAATTTTAGATCCGAGAGAGTACGCGTTATGTATTGAGAATTTCAAATAGTCCGAAGCCGATATTTTAGTTAATTTACGCTATTTTCCAACAAGATTAACACACACACTGTCTTCGTTTTTCACACAAATACGTTTTAATATATATATACAACAGTATAATTTACAATAACAATTATTACGAATAATTACCACAAACAAAGTTTTATGAAACAAAAATTTCACTAACTTACAAACGACACAAAATCTTCTTTCTTGTTCAGAGTCTCCTTGATATCCAGCGAGTTAACTTGAAGTCGATGTACATATATTTATAATTGTTACTTGTCAAATGTCGTATATTTTCCCGTTGACAAGGGTTAGCAAAATCACGGTTATAACAGGTACCTAGCAGACTTATATGCTCTCTTCATTGACCTTGGTCTTTTTATAGGGTGGGAAATGTCTTTCTCGAAAGTTCGGAGAACAATATTAACTATATTTAACCGATTACGGAAGTGGATATATTGTCGATTCTTGCGTTCACGAATATTTTACAATCTTGGAGAATTGGTGGGAGTTTCGCCATACGTAACTAACACTGTAAGCTAGGCACGTTTTTAAATATAAACTCATTCCGAACAAACATAGTCATTAAAATAAATATATAACAAATTCGTTATACCCAATACATATCTGACACTATAAGTTACGCATATTTTTAGATACAAATTTAATCTAAACAACGTTCATATTAAAAATAAGCACATAACAATAAATTCGTTACAGTACGTAATTAGCAAACTAAGATATATTTTCTTAAAATCAATAAAATTCGGCAATATTTCTTTTAATTTCCATTCACTCAAAAATGAATGTTATTGTTTTTAGACGTTTTACACAGTTGGAAATACTGGACAAAAAAGAAAAAAAAATTGCGGATGACTTTCTATTAAATTATTGTTATAACTGTAGAATAGTTACACAAATGTCGGTGTTGATGTTATCATAACACTTTCAGACAGGCCATAAACACCCTTTTTGTTATTGAAAAAAAATTCATAAGTAGTTTTCAATCGCTACTAACCACCATAAGTTTTCTGATGTAGGAAATCCACCAACAATTGTTATATTAAATGCCGGTAGTATTCATTCACCAACAACTTAAACCAGCTCTTTTGCTGACCCAGGTCAAAGAAATCTTAAAGACTTGTCTTTTCTTGCTTACATATTTTAGTCAGTGACACTTGATAAAAAGATCTTAAAATTATTTTACCAAAACACTCCAAACTGTTTTTATAAATATATTAGACTCTCTTTTATACTTTAGGCAATCGATCTTGACATTAGGTGAATGTCAAAATCGCTACATAAACGTATTATTTCTATAAGATTTTACTTGCATAATGTTTATGTTGTGCTATTATTACAAAACTTCAAGCTCGCTGTCAACTTTACTTTCCTCTCCAGTTTTAATTACGAAGACACCCCTCCCAGTGACTCAATGATAAGTCTGAAGGCTTATAATGCTAAAACTGGGCACAAAGATAACAAACTATTGTGTAGCTTTGTGCTTAACTACAAACAAACAATATTTCAATTAAATATTTATTTAATTAAATCTTGTACCTTTGTATCAATAGCAAACCAATAAACAAATCACGGTATATTTTATTAAAGTATGCTTATCAAATTTTCATTTATATGATTTTTTGTTTGTTAACTTTTTTCGGCAAAGCACTGAATTAAAATAACTGACAAAACATAGATATAATGATATTGTTACGACAGCGGAAGTCACGTGACCCTAGTAACACGTCATTGACTTCTAGAAATATCCTGTTCCTTCATG
>NW_013668368.1:22456-26874 GCF_000517525.1 Limulus polyphemus | reverse complement strand
TTATATCAAGTTGGTGCACCAATGGAAAGAGTAGCCGTCGACATTGCTGGTTCTCTGCCCCAAACTCGCGCTGGAAACAATTACATTTGTGTGGTGATGGATTATTTCACCAAGTGGCCTGAGGCATATGCAATACCAAATCAGGAAGCTATAACTGTAGCTTCAGCTATTAATGATTTCTTCTTCAGATTTGGTATGCCACATGAACTGCATTCAGATCAAGGCCATAACTTTGAATCAGCTGTGTTCCAAGAATGCTGCCAGTTGTTTGGCATACAAAAGACCAGGACAACGCCACTTTACCCACAGTCTGATGGGATGGTAGAAAGATATAACTGGAATTGGGACAGAAATTGGCAAAGTTTTGTGATAGCTGCCAAGATGACTGGGATATCTTACTCCCGCCACTGTTGATGGCCTATAGGACAGCAGAGCATGAAACCACTGGATACACTCCAGCAAAGTTGATGTTTGGTCGGGAACTTCGGTTGCCAGTGGATCTGTTAACAGTACGTCCACCTTATGAAGAGTTGCCTGAGAATGTGTCAGAGTTTGTGAAAGTGTTATCAGAAAGGATGGATGATATTCACCATCAAGTGCGTTCAAACTTGAAAACGTCTGCTGATTCGATGAAGCTATTTTATGATAAGAGATCTACTGAAGTCAGCTTTGAACCAGGAGACAAGGTGTGGTTGTATAATCCCAGGAAGACCAAAGGGAAGTCTCCTAAGTTGTCTTCTCCATGGGAAGGCCCATATGACATAGTGGATCGTCTCTGAGACATGACTTTCTGGATAAAATGTGGTCAGCGAGGAAAGCCAAAAGTGGTGCATACCAACAGGCTTTGGCGTTATCATGGTCCAGGAC
Source organism: Limulus polyphemus (assembly GCF_000517525.1). NCBI lineage: Eukaryota > Metazoa > Arthropoda > Merostomata > Xiphosura > Limulidae > Limulus > Limulus polyphemus. Next base: position 26,007 of record NW_013668368.1, on the reverse strand, counting down.
ATTTCAGTTGGGATGAAGTGGACGACAGAACAAATGACGCTGCTGAAGACGTGTCACCTGATAAGGCCACTGTCGAAGAAGAAACTCTACTCAGCTTTGAGAAGAGAAACGGTGAAGCTACCACTGATGTGAATGTTACCGACGATAGGACATTTCCTGATGAAGCAGAAGAGCCCCAAGAGACGAGACAGAGGACAGTATGGAAGAAATTAAGAGACTTTGTTGAATTGTAATTTTGTGTTTGTAATTCTGTACATTTAATTAAGTTATTGTTAATTGTTTATTGGTTTAATGTAAGTGGCTATTGTTTGGGACGAACAATACTAAGGAAGGGGCAGTGTTACGACAGCGGAAGTCACGTGACGATAGTAACACGTCATTGACTTCTAGAAATATCCTGTTCCTTCATTAATGTTCTAGATATGTGTTAGTCTTGTATATATAAGACGATCACAAAGTGACGGGACAATGTGTAATTGAACTGAGTATTGTTGAGTCTAGCACGTGAGACGTTAGTTGAGAATTATAGCGTTTGTTGTAGCGTGACTGTTGAAATTAAGTGTATCGCAAAGTTATATTCAGAAAGAATTAACCACTTTTATTTAAGAAAGGACTTGTGTCGCTAAAGTTTCGTCGGACCGGATTTACGGAAAATTAACTAACGAATGGAGACTTAACAATATATATATTAGTCAGTAGATTAAAAGCTCACAGATATATATGTGTTGCTAGGAGACATAATAATAGCAAATACATTCACAATATTTAAAAACTGAAATATATGTATATCCATTCTTTTAGGTAATTTTTCAAGTTTTAACAAAATGCAGATTTATAACGCTTGAACAAATCCATGATAAAACACACTATCATATTAGTCATGACAACTCGATCCCCTCAAGACTAAGAGATTTCTGTACGTTACACAATAAATTTGCAGAGAAATAACATGGAAAAACGTGTGTTATTACACAAGTTCCGTTTGCACAAAATTAGATTCCTATGTTTTATATACACCACTTGACACCCACACGCCTCAGTTTGTACAACAAGAGCAAACCAAGCACTCAACAAAGTAAGCTAACTGGTATGACATAAGATGTGACATTAATAGTTTTAAACAAAAATTCAACAGTCACAAACGAAATCAAATATAATTTGTTCTTGTTGATCATTTTTATATGAAACATACCCTAAAGAAAACACAGAAGTGCTTAGAGTTTAGGAACTGTTCAAAAAAAAAGAAAGCAAGATCAAGTGTTTATCGTTTTGTGACCAACGTAATTTGTAGCAACGTTTTGGTGTTTCCATAATGTACTACATGCAAATAATCATCCGAAAGATACTTATAATAAGAATAGTAATATTAACAACTAACTTTTAAATGCATTTTGTGTGAAACATTTATAGTGGAAAAAAACACAAAGACACATAACGATCACAATATCAATTACAGCAACCTGAAAATCAATATAGCAACTACATAATAATGCATAAAACATGATGGAAAGAAGGACATAAATAAATGCTGTTGCGCAATTTAAAAGTAGTTCTTCTGGTGAAAAATGTTAAATTCTCCATACTCTAAATATTGCAAAACTTAATATATTAAATATTGTGTTTCATCTCAGAAGTCACCCGTAATCCGAATATGTTGTATACTATGTATGACTTGCGAAGATCCCTCACGTCTTTAGAACAGATGCAATCAATGGGTTAAAAGACAATTTCATACAAGGATATGGAAGGAATTTGTCAAGTTTTTTGTTACTGAGAAAAGAAAGGCTGGAATAATAATAGAAAATTTTATTGTCTTAAAGTATAATAAAACCTCTATCTGTGATATTAGGTTAAAACCTATTGATAGCACTACATTCTATAAGTAAATAATCGGTTTCTAGATTCTCATATTGAGTACAAAAAGTTATAGCTCTGTTTAATAAGTTAAATTAGGTAGACATTTTTTGTGGCATGTGATGATGATTTGATCTGATTTATGTGACATGGAAACAGCATTGGTTTTCTTTATGTGCCAATAATAGCTTTATTTGCTCTCTTTACACTGACAACTAAAATTAGGACAACTTTTTGATTATACGCGGGAATTATACCTTTGGTCTCATGTTTATAAATTCAATTGAGTTTGATATATTATCTCTTACTACGTTACTTCATACTAAAGATATCTTCAATAAAGATGCCGCCTCACGCTGATTGGCTGCCTCGGGGAGGGGGAGAGAAGAGGGGATGATGTCATCAAAGATGTTGACTCCATAGCTCCACACAGTAATATCAGGCGACGCGTTGATAGGGACGCATTGCTAGACTGCTAGGACATGTGGCCTTGACATCATAGTTCCACGAAGTGGGCCTAACATAAATTTGATCAACATTTCTCAACATGACTATATTTAATACAATCAGTTTAAATCAATAATTTATTAGTTAATGAAATTACCTAACAATTTATATGTCCTGAAAAAGGATGCTTAACACTAGTTTATTAGTTCCATACATTTCCAGATTACTTATAATGAAATCTTCAAAGGACGATATCATGAAATAATTAAAACTTACTGTTTGACTCTCATATAAATTATAAATCAAGTGATTATTTCAAAGATTTTTGGTGCTTATCTAATATGCAAGACAGAATATTTCATTTTACACATGATACTTTTATAGTTTTATCTCATGTTTTGCAATGGTGGATGACGTTCTACATATACACTTTATAGTTTTATTTTAGACCAGTTTTATGACAGTGGACACTACAGTTCCACATATGATCAATGTTTATAATTTAATTATGTTAAAACCATTATTTTAATTACTGTCTGGAGGATTTTAACAAATATGCTGTGACAGTGTAACTACACTTCCACATGTGATTACATTATCAATGTCTATACTTAATTATGTTAAAACCATTAATTTGCATATTTTAACATCTGTACCAATACAATTTGCTACAAGTAAAAATAATAAATTAATGACTTACTGTTTATCCACCCATTTTCTATAAATCATTTTCTTAAAGATTAAAATTGCATAAAACTTTGAGACTGTGTAATACTATTAAGAATTAATCACTTGCAAACATACTTCCAAACTTCTTTGTGTACCCAAATCTTGTGAAAATATGGGATACATTTTTAAACTGTTCATAGCTTAAATGATTTAAAAATGACTCTTGTGTAAAAACATCTATTTACAATTAAAAGTAATAAAATGTTAAAATCATTACACAATGAATAGTTATTGAAAACAGTTAATAAAATACACGTCACATATCCTGGTAGGTTTTGGTTTCTTTTTATTTTCATGATGAGCCTTCATTCTTTGTGCTACTGCTGCATTGGTTGTCATTTGATTATAGAGGTCTCTGTTGTTATAAAATCGTTTTCTTCGAAGAAGAAGTTAATGATATCCCTCTATTTTATTTATGTACTAATTCGATTATCATGGTATTGATATAACATATAATAAGGTTCTCTTAGTTATAATGAAAGTAAACTGAATAATCAGCTTAAATTGATTCTTATTAATAT
>NW_013668368.1:14931-21466 GCF_000517525.1 Limulus polyphemus | reverse complement strand
ATATTGGACGTGAAGAAGGGAGCAAGTTGCACGTGGGGAAAAAAACGCGCCTGATTTAAATGTCACACCTGAACGCTCACATCCTTTTAATTATGTTTGAAATTATGAACATTGCTCAACATCATGAAAATTAAACCTTATTTTCAATAAGCAACCCTGAAAAATATTTGGGGGTGCTTAACTTTTCATCCAGGTGTATATACACACTGATCAAGTGTACCATATTTTACAAGTCCTGAAGAAAGAACAGTGTGAAATATATGATCTTAATCAAACTCATCATTCTTGTAACAAGATATAATGAGAAATAAATGAAATGGGACTCATAATATATAGATCATGTTTGAGATCTTCCCCAAAGGCCCAGCCCTTGCCCTCTTTTCAGTCCATAGACCATGGCGAAGAGTCAGTTCCATTAGATGAGAAAATCAGTATTCATATGGAAGGATATGTCATTTGGGGTAAACTGGACAATAATTATTTTCATCCTTGTTGTAAATGGTCTGAGTCTATAAATCTCTACAAATCTTCTTATGACTTTTTACAGTTAGAGGTTGCTGTAAAGGACTGAATATACCTGTTATCTTACACTTCATTGTAGAGAAGTTAAATATTTGCTGTTGATAAAATTGAGGGTAAATCCTCTAATTTAACAAAATGATTTTCAACTGTCGTTTCACCCGTAGTTTTTTGGACCACCACTGACTCACAATGTTATATAATGATCATCCAGCTCGTCTGTAAACTCGCCAAGTTAATCCCCTAGAGGTGGGTCATTAGATCCAGCTGAAATGTAGACAATACTGGCTGTATCATAATACAATACAGACGAATCTAACTTCTCTTGTTTATGATATAATTTCAGACAAGCATGTTCTGTTGTGAAAGCTGCCAGAAAGATATTGGTTTGATGTTCTTGGGGAAGATATTCATGCTTATGTTTCCAATGAAAAGCTATTACTTCTTCATTAATCAGTGCAACATCTGTTATTATCTTAGTGTTGTCATTCATTAAGGAGTGATACTCTTTAAATGATGTTACATAGGTAAGTTGTGGTTTGTCCTCAAACATGCCCCAACTTCCCCAAAAAGAATTAAGACATAATTTTGCAACTGCCCTTTTTCTTGGATTAAATACTATATTTTCTGGGGTCAGTTACACTCCTTCCTTTTTATTATACTGGGGGACATAATCATGCTTTGCCTCCAATGTTATACAGTGAGAGGACCAACCAGAGCTTTCTTGCTTAAATTTAAGAAATGTAGCAATACAGTTCTTAAAAGATATCTAGATTTAACAGTAAAATGGTAAATCTCATATGTTTTTATTACCTGTTATCCACACTCAACCACTTTTTTACTTCTTTGGAGACCCAGGTACCAATGAAAGCTCTCTTGTCATCTCAGTGGTTACATGGTGGCAATGACCTAGATTCCACATATGAACTGCATAAAGGAAATTGTTTCTAAATGGTAAAACTGGGTGATAGTTTCCTTGGGGTTAGAATTTTACATATTATAATTCAAAATATTCTTTTAAGTCAGAGAAATTTGTTATTATGATGGTAGGATGTCCAACTAGATACTCACAGTATTTGTATGTCCATGGATATACTGATGTAAAGTCTACATACATGATTTTTTCTCCTTTTGTTTTGTATCAAAGCCTTGTCACGTTGACTCTCCCTCTATAGTATGCATCTCGTACATCCATGTGGGAAACTACCATATGGTCCCTGAAGAAATTTATCAAGTCTGAATGATTAGATTTTATTTTCTTAAAATAATGTTCCCATATTGTTATGACCTTGTACCCTAGAGCTTCGAATTGTTGTTATACTTCTAATGTACACTTTCTAACAAACCACTAATTAGAACTACATTCTGTGTATCAGAATCATAACATGTATTCCACACATGGTAGTAGCACTCAAAAAACTCATAGACTGTGTTTTGTTCCTTACTGAATCTGTTTACTGTATAATTTAGGATTTGTTCTTCACCACCATTAAGTGCAGGTTGGGTCTTGGCCCTTCAAATTTCTGTATGTAGTCTAACCTCTGGGTACTTATTTGGCTGAAGTTGTTGGTCATAAAGCATCCATGGTTAGGTACGAGAGCTATAGACATGGTAGTATAAACTTGCTTTTGTATACAGGCTGGTTGGTTGTTTTTTGCCACAAAGCAACTAGGCTATTTGCACCAAACAACCAGTAAAAATCGTATAATTGTTATAAAATGTAAAAATAAATCGAGTTAAAACTAAACAATATCCAAAATTCAGATAAAAGATTTAAATAGATTTAAAAAGGCCAATGGCTCGTAAAAATTTAAAAATACAATCAAGTTGAATAGTGTCACCATTGCCAATGACACCATCCAATGTCAGGGCTAAACCCTTAGAAAACACGTCTAAAATGGTGCTGTTGCTTACAGTCGTAACAATGGCATGGCAGTAAAATGTGGGTTATAGTGACTTGAGTGTCACAAAGGTCACACATTGGTGGGTCAGTTCCAGATAAAAGAAAACAATGAGTTAAAAAACTGTGACCAATGCGTGGTCTAGCCAGGACAACTTCCTCCTTCTGATCCTTAAAGAAACAAGATGACCAAAGAACAACAGAAGGTTTGATCTGGAAAAGCTTGTTATGATGTTACTCACTCCAAGTCAACAGCAAATTGACATGAAGCTGAGCCTTCAATACAGGACCATAGTCCATATACGGGATAGGCATGGCTGTGATGACACCATAGCAGATGTATTTATCTGAAGTGTCAGTAAGCTCGTTCCTGCGAAGACCAACATAGCCAGGTATTCAGAAAACTGGATACCAATGGAAGATAGAGAAAAATGAGCCAGCCATTGATGAATATTAATGATAACAGGGTGAGAACTAACGTTAAGTGATTTCAGGGCCAGTAGAGAGCTAAGAGAATCAGTGTAAACAATACAATTGGTGTACAGCATAGCTTCTAGATGATCCAGGGCAAGAGAAATGGTATACAACTTGGCAATGAACACAGAAACTGTAGAAGGGATTCTGTGAGCAACTATCGAGCCACATAGAAGGATGGTTTGAAAGATGTTCAGTAAAGAGAAGACGATACTTCCAATCGGGAGTATCCACCTTCCTCAGATGACTTAAGGAAAGTTCACATCTGGGGATGGTAATAGCTATGGTTGAATGGGCTAATCATTGTGGACAGCAACGTCACTCAATGCCAGGCCCAATTTATCCAAATGCACCTGGATATGAAGGCCAAAAGAAGGAATTGCAGACCATCTATTCAGAAAGAGCATGGTTCACCGAGGAAGTAAGACATAACCCCAGGTGTGATGCTGTGGTAAGAATCAAAGCTTGGTAGCATACTGTAGAGAAAGTTGTAAATGGTGGAGGTGAAGAGAAGGTTCGTGGGACTCAGTGTACAAACTCTGGACTGGAGAAGTGTGAAAAGACTTCGTGCAGAGCCAAAGCCCAGATGGTGAATGGGGTCCAGTATCTTCAAGGCTGAGGTCCTCACAGAACCATAGACCAGAGAACCATAGTCCAGTTTGGATCAATTGAGGGCACAATAGATCTTGAGCATAGAGCACCAATCCACTCCTCTAGAGGTAGAAGACAGGACACAGAGGATGTTCAGTGCCCTTGTACACTTGACACATAGCTGCTTTATGTGAGGAATAAAAGTAAGCTTATGGTCAAAGATAAGCCCCAAGAATTTTGCCTCAGGAAACATATGAAGAATAATACTACCGAGACAGAGCTCGGGATCGGGGTGTAGGCCCTACTGGTGACAAAAATGCATGCAAATGGTTTTGGAAAAAGAAAAGGTAAAATAATGTGAAGTGGTCCACTTCAACAAGCAATTGAGGGCAGTCTGAAACTGTCGCTCAATAAACCTCATGTTTGATGACCGACATGAGATGTGGAAGTCGTTGACATAGAGCCTGTTTGCAACAGTAGGAGGAAGTTGTGTAGTGATAGCAGTTAATCTTGCTATTGAAAAGTGTGACACTCAAGTCACAGCCCTGAGGGACTCTAAGTTCCTGTGTAAAAGAACGGGAAATAATCGAACCCATACACACTTGGAATCGCCTATCCAGTAAAAAGTTGTGAATAAAAATAGGTAAGTAGCCACACAACTCATACGAGTGGAGGTCTCACACAATACCGAATCTCCATGTAGTGTTGTAAGCCTTCTCAAGGTCAAAGAACACAGACAACATGTCCTCTCTTGAGGAAGGCTTCCCTGATTGAGGTTTCAAGTCGAATCAGGTGGTCCATGGTGGAGTGCTGTCGACAGAACCTACATTGTGTGGGCGAGAGGAGGTTGTCTGATTCGAGGAACCAAACATGAAGAGCATTATCTATCCTCTCTAAGACCTTACAGACAGCTAATCAAAGCAATTGGACGATAATTAGAAGGAATCTTTGGATCCTTCCCAGGCTTACAGAAAGGGAGGACAATAGCCTCTTGCCAAGTATCAGGAAACAAACTCCTGTCAGATCTGGTTATACACAACAAGAAGAATAGCAAGTGAGGCAGGAGAGAGATGGTACAGCATCTCATAGTGAACATCATCAAGTCTGACCAAAGTACTGCCAGACTGATGAAGAGCAAGTTTGAGTTCCATCAGTGTAAGGGGCGATTTTAGTCATAGAGACAATCGGCCCAAAAGGAAAGAGGCGATTGCTTTGCCCAAGAAGACAGGGGAAGAAACAGATGTGCTGGATGTATGAGAAAAGCTCTCACCGAGAGTATCAGAGATGTTCCGTACATCAGCAACTTCCTGGCTATTAGACAGCAAGATGGAAAGGGATGGGAAGAATTGACCTTTTGAATCTTGTCCCACATGACTTTGGAATTAGCAATAGAAGAGATGCTAGTTGTGAACTTAATCCAAGATTCCTTTTGGCTTTGATGTCTGACCTACTGGAAAGTGATGCAGTTGGAAAGAGTGGGATACCTGCAAAAAGTACCCCAGGCCCCTTTCTGAGCCTTCCATGCCTGCTGGCAGACTGGAAACCCCATGGAGGAGGATACCATGGGAAACTTGTCATGGTTTTAGGTGTAGAATGAACAGCTGCTTGAATGAAGTAATCAGTTACTGCCTCTATGCAGTCATTAATAGATGGAAGACTAATGACAGCAGAATCAAATTCTGAGAGAGAGGTGAAAGAGAGCCAGTCGGCCTGGTCCAACTTCCACCATGGCACTCAGGTCAGGTGGTATTAACCACAGCCTATCTCCCTCAAAATAGGAAAATTATCACTGGCCCATGGGTCACTGTCAGCTCTCCAGGAAAAGTGAAGAGGAGCAGATAAATAGATCAATGGTAGTAAAAGACTGACTAGGTGCATGAAAATATGAATAAGAACCAGTATTGAAGAGAGAAAGGTTGTGCTCCAAGAGCATATGCTTCCATCAATATCATCACAACCCGAGCGGATTGTGTCCATTAAAGTCTCCCAGGATTAAAAAGGGAGACAGCAACTGTTCAATGAGAACATCAAAGTCTAACTGATCATAAGTCTCTCCAGGAGATAGGTAGAGAGAACAAACAATGTTGGTATGACCAAAGCAAACACGGATGGCTATGGCCTCCAAGGGTGTATCAAGTGGCAAAGACAAGGTTAGCATGTGCACTCGCCCATCACACAGCCTGTCATTCTGGTATAAAAAAAACTGCCAAAAGCTGACAGTATTGGCAGGTTTCAGGAATTTTTTCTGTAAGGAAAAACACACAGGATGATAGGTATCAATCACGGCCTTAATGTCTTCCAAATTAGAAAGGAAACCTCGACAGTTCCACTGTATCAAAGTGGCCATTTTTACTTAGGTGGAGGAGAACTGGGTGGAGAACCCTTCTGTTTATGATCATGCCATTTTTCTTTTATAGAAGGAGGTCTGTCGACCTCCATGAATCCTGCCCTTAGTCAAGTAGGCAGATCTCTGTCATTAGACTTAGATTCCAGCGACTGAGGGCGTGAACGAATAATCGTTCTGCATCTCTGGACCAAAGAAGGTGGCCCCGAGCAGACACCAGAAGCCAGAGTCAAAGGAGGTGGACCCAGACAGTCACTGGAAGGAATGGCAGGGACAAAGATAGGAGTAGATATGGACTTGTCAACTCGTTTATCCCCACAGGGCAAAAGACACTTCACATGATGCGAAAAAGATTCTGATGGAGGCACAGAAAGCTTTGTCTGTACACCCACTGTAGCAGTGGAATGGAGTGCAGCAGCATATGTCCGTGATTTAGTCAGACAACAACAACTTTCAAGCCTCTGGATAAGAAATGTTCTTAACCATTTTTAAACGCTGTACTTCTTTCTCCTCCACCCATTTATGGCAAGATCTATAGTAAGAGGGGTGGGAACAATTAACACAGTGAAAGTTCAGTATGCACTCGTAGGTGTCGTGGTCTTTGCCACCACAACGAGCACACGTCACAGAACCATGACAAGATGCCTTCAAATGACCAAACCGCTGACACTGGAAACATTTGAGAGGGTTGGGGATATATAGTCATA
>NW_013668368.1:9943-14783 GCF_000517525.1 Limulus polyphemus | reverse complement strand
CCAAACCGCTGACACTGGAAAACATTTGAGAGGGTTGGGGATATATAGTCATTACCTAAAAGTTCAGATAACCTTCCTTGTCAGAGGCTGGTGGACGTGGCGATATAAACATCAAAATAAGAACATTGGTAGGCAGAATAATTCCTTCTTTACGAGTGGAGATACATTGCTCTGCAGAAACTCCTTGGCTGGAGAAAGCAGCGAGGGTTTTGTAAGCCCTATACCCAAACACAAGCATCAGACATGACGTCCACAACATCCATTGGGAACGCCCGACACTGGTAGTCAGTTGACCCTAGCCCAACAGAATCAGCCGATTGAACTGGGGAGCCACCCCAAGACCATCCATCAAGAGATATTCAAGGCCAAGATGGTGTGTTACAGTGCCCCAGACACCACTCAACCACCAGGATCCTCTCCAAGCATTGCAAACACATGGGTGGAACATATAGAACATACACGAATCCATCGTGAGGGGTTTTTGTATACAGAAGCAGTTGTCGTGTACCTGAAGGAATCTATGATGCAGGCTGCAAGAAACTCTACCCTGAACTGAAGACACCACTGTCGAAGTGTGTCTATGTCTGATCTGCAGTACCTACAAAAAAGAAGAACAAATAATAAATATATCTTTCACCAAAAAAACAGCAAACAAACAAATAAAAGGATCTTATGGGTGCTGACATGGTGTTGGAGAATAAAATCTGGCATCCAGTATACGTCCTCGATATTTTTGGTTTGAATTTATGTTGACAAGATGCTGGAAGTATCCTTTCTGTAGTTCTTGTAAACCAAAGTTTTTGGGAAGAATGATAATACCATGGGTATGAAATTTTTAATTGTCAATTATTCTAATTTTCAGACTTTTGATGGTCGTAACCATAATTTTTCCACCATTTATGATAATGTCGGGCTTTATTATTATCCAGGGAATTATAGGCCAGTTAGTCTTACATCAGTAGCTGGAGAGGTTTTGGAGAGTGTGATTAGAAATACATTGCAGAGTCACTTAAAGCAGTTTGATATAGCGTCAAAGGGCCAGCATGGTTTTACCAAGGGAAAGTCTTGTTTAACAAATCCTCTGAGGATGCTACTGGAAGAGTTCATACTTAGCAGTGAAAACAATAGAACAAGGGGTCATAAATTCAAATTTTGGCAGCATAGGAGTCGTTTGCAGTTTAGACGTATTACTTTTCAAACAGAGTGATTGGCCTTTGGAATGAGCTGATTTCAATGGTAGTGGAGGCAGAAAACTTAACTGAGTTCAAGAAAAGATTGGATGAATACATGAGTAGTAAGGGGTGGTTATAGTTGGAAGCTGGAAGGGACATCATTAATGGACTGATAAGCTTATTTTTGTACCTTTAAAAATTTAAGAAATTTATGAAATAAGATAATTTAAGATAAAGTGTCTGTCAAACCTTTCATAATATATGCTATACCTGTATGACTTTTATGCTCTTTCAAAAATAATAATTTACAAAATTTGTCACATGAAAACTGTTTCCTTACAATTAAAATCATGGTCCACACAGTAGTATACCTCGTGAATTCCGGTTTCTTGATCAGTCTCAAAATAAAAAAATAGGTATTTATTCGATGATTCTTTGATTTCTTTATCTTGGATAAAACATAAATGATTATTCAAAACATAAGAATTACATCCTGTGCATCTCATTTTGCCACATTGAAGAAACTCTGGTTTACGTATTTTCTGTCAATAATAACAAAACATTTTCTACATTGGCAAATCTGTTTACATGAAGGCACTATTTGTTTTCCATTCTTTTTTTGTTTCTGTTTTAACAGACTGCTAATTTGCAAAATCTGTTACAATCAGCACCATCTATGGGTGGATCTTTTGAACATTCCTTACTGTAACAAACATTACAATATTCTGAACAATGATGTTTATTTAAATGGTCAAATCCTTTGTCGAAATCAGAATAATTATAATTTACTCCAAGGAAGCTTTTCATTGACGTGATAACGTGAAAATGATGAACATGGTACCATAGAAAAATCTTTTCCAGACGTGAATGACCTTTATAAATTATGCAGTTGAAATTGTCTGAAGAAACAATACAAGTATGTATTTGAACGTTCAATTGACATTAAAATTTAGAAATTTATTCTATTCCACAAGGTCCTTCTGAGGCATTAGATGAAGCATATAAGTCTTTACCCATACGTGTAAGTAGTGGTCGTCGTTGATCACTAATACCGTTATATTTTGATCATTTCTAGTATTAGCCTTATCACAGCAAAAGTCATCATTATTCTTTATAGAAATAACTGATCGTTTTAAAATCAAATCAAGGCTGATATTTAATAGTTTATAATTACTGCTGCCTACAGGTAATTACAATGACGTAACTTCAATTTTGAAAGGCTCATCTAGAGATATGTTTTTTTTACTTTGACTGACTTCTTTCGATGTTGGTTAAAATCTTTTCAGGTGAAAACAGTTCTTTATTTTGTAAGCATGTACTTATCGGTTTATTCAAATGATTTGAATAAACACATACCCTAACTTTATATCTATTGTTTATGTGGTTTGTTGTATCATCCAGTATGATTTAGGATTAAATGATATATTGTACGTTGTAGCAGCTGCATTATACTTTTTAATTATCTTAATCGCTTAATTTCTAACAATAAAATCTCCATCTCCACTGAAATGGACAACCTTTTTCTTCCACCTGAAGAAGTCCAAAAAACACCATCCCAGGCTTGGGATGACGGGATCATATATGCCATACTCAACCAAAGGAACATAACTCATCCAGTCTGGAATTACGAACATTCATCCTCCCTCTACAACCGAGTGGGCAAGGAGCATTCCACTTGCCCCTGGAATTATGGAGAGGACATGGAACACTATGCTCAACCAAGGACTTAGAATGAGACCACTTTGCATTCGGGAATTTTGAGGAGATAGTGGACCTCCATCAATGAACATTATACAGCCTCCATAAGAAGGGCTAAGCACACCCCAATCAGATAGTGTAGGATCCAATTTGAACCTGTATTATGAGCAGGCTCCCGCATAGGCCAGCGCCACTCTTACCGACATCTGGGAAATACATCTAGGGAACCATTTAGGAGGAGCCCCCAGCTTCATCCTCTTCTCCAAGAATGGAGGAACACACTCCAACACTCTGGAGGAAAATCCTCTGTCCACCACCCCAGAGACTGGAAACTGGGTGTGGTAAGGACTCCCTAGCTTCACTAGTAGAATCGTGGGGGGGGGGGGGGTAACGTGCATTGGGGAGTCCTGAGGAACAGTGCTCTGGAAACAGTGCAATAGTTGAACCAAGTTCCCTAAATTTTTAAAAGCAAACTGACCCCAATTTATTCAATCTGATGATAAGAAGGGACAGGCAGAATCCCCTTTAGCTTTACTTATGATTGTCCATGAGTAGCAGTTCATGATAATATGGTAATACCATCTGGTGAGGTGCCTAGATGGCCTTACGGAACACTTCATTTCTGCAGAGCCTGTTGCAATCAGAATTAGGTACAGTCATATGGGTTGCTAGTGCAGAATGGAATTGATAAAAGCACACCTGTTTGGGCAACACTCGCCAAAGAGTGGGATCTGGTGAAAGCAAGATGTAAGGGACCCTGAAAAAGAAAGACAAGATAAGGTTACTCCCTCCTCCATATAATTTAGCAGATGTTGTTAAAACGGGCATGGGGGTAGTGGAAAAACTCCAAAAGAAAACTGCCAGACCATATAAAGAATGTGAGAAAAAAGCATTAGGCGAAGTCCACATACAGACCCGTAAAATGTCCCTCAGTGAATCACAGAAATGGGCAATGAAAGACAAACGTGCTGAAGCTGATGAGATGTAACTCTCAGAAAATTCCTCGCCTGTAAAATCCAGAATATGCAACGTGGATATGCGCAAAACCACCTCCAAGGAAGTGGGGATAAACCTTTGGAAACCAAAGTCCCCAAAGAATACAGAGACGAGAACTAACACCACGAAAGGAGTTAGAGTGAGCCACATAACACCTCTGGGCCTGACAGAACAAAACAAATTATCAGTGTATGATTGATTATAGAGGTGAGAAATAGGTGCCAAAAGAATTGTGAATAGGGATGTATCCCCTTCTCTGGTGGCTAGAAACTTATAAAGAAAGGACATATGAGGGTATAGAAGGACCTAAAGGGAATACATATATGCACAGGATGTAATTCTTATGTTTTGAATAATCATTTATGTTTTATCCAAGATAAAGAAGTCAAAGAATCATCGAATAAATACCTATTTTTTTATTTTGAGACTGATCAAGAAACCAGAATTCACGAGGTATACTACTGTGTGGACCATGATTTTAACTGTAAGGAAACAGTTTTCATGTGACGAATTTTGTAAATTATTATTTTTGAAAGAGCATAAAAGTCATACAGCTATAGCATATATTATGAAAGGTTTGACGGACACTTTATCTTAAATTATCTACAAAAATAAGCTTATCAGTCCATTAAGGATGTCCCTTCCAGCTCCCAACTATAACCACCCTGTGTGTGTATGTGTGTGTATATATATATATACATATCGCAATAAATAGAACTATACTATCTGAAAAACTAAAATTCTCTAAAAAAACAACAATTATTTTATACACAATTCTATAAAAATGAGATTGATAATTGTATAAATAAGTGTTATTTTTGCAAAACATTCCACTCCTGAGGATGACGCAAGGGTACAGTCGAAACATGTAGAGTGTATGAGATTGTTTTCCAGTCTCATCGAGAGTTTTTATCTACTTTTTTTAACCTTGTACAGTAAGTTATTATTTTAGTAATTTGGAGACTGGAAATAAT
>NW_013668368.1:9194-9922 GCF_000517525.1 Limulus polyphemus | reverse complement strand
GTGTTATTTTTGCAAAACATTCCACTCCTGAGGATGACGCAAGGGTACAGTCGAAACATGTAGAGTGTATGAGATTGTTTTCCAGTCTCATCGAGAGTTTTTATCACTTTTTTAACCTTGTACAGTAAGTTATTATTTTAGTAATTTGGAGACTGGAAATAATCTCATTTTTATAGAATTGTGTACAAAATAATCGTTGTTTTTTTTTAATTTTAGTTTTTAAGATTGAACATTACACACTGCCAAAATTTTTGAAAAAAAAGAATTATAATATATTTAATATATCTAAATAGAATTATACACCCTACCTTAAAAGTTCTTATACAGTTTTAACTCCCAACCTCCACCCTCTCTCCTGAAGATTTATTCAAGTATAACACGGGAACGCTTGTGGGTGTAAGCACTCAGCTTCGTACCCTCAGTTGACTGATTTTCCATGACAGCTGACTAGATTGACATCGGCATTTGGATTTTGTCTGAGAGATGGGATATCCCCAACGCATTTCGGTGCTATTACCACAGACATTATCCTTAATGACAATAAGCTGACAACCTGGACCGATAACAGCAATGCGATATATATATATATATACACACAGCATGGTCACAAGTAAATAGACACCACCTTTTCAAGAAAAATGTAAAATTTTAAGTCATATTAAAATGAATTGATATATTTATAATTTAATTAATATCTAGTAGATCTTCCTTTCGCTTTGTGCAGTTCA
>NW_013668368.1:0-6187 GCF_000517525.1 Limulus polyphemus | reverse complement strand
ATATATATATATATATATATATATAATATGTTCTGCTGAACAGGGTAGAAAATCAAAATGTGTTTGTATTGATTTTATTAAACACTGCCAATATTATGGAGAACAACAAAGTACTATATAGTTCTTTCATTTAAAACTGAGATTATAGACTACTCATTAGCTTACAATCTTAAGCTAAATCCAGAAATAGGTAGAGCTGTGGATGAAAAAATAGTAACGTTTTTGTGAGAATACGGTCATTAAAACTATAAAAAACATGATAGCAGACATGACATAAATATAAAAGTGATGCTTCTAAAATAAAAAAGAACAAATAAAAAAATGTTTAAAAAAAGTTGCTTTTGGTTTCTCAAAGTGGCTGAAGGAAACTCTTGCAACAGAAAAACAAAGTATATCACGTCGAAACATGTACTTGTAGAGAGATATTTTAAAGTGGAAGCCATACGGCTTCAATAAAGTTTTTATTGTGTAAATATAAAACGTTGTTTTTAATTATTTATTATGATTTAAAAAATCTTAAACACAAGTGCCGGTAGTGCATATTTATAAAAGTAAATCATATTTAGAGTTTTCAAGTAATCCTGGGAATACTTCATCAGTTGATCAAAATCAAACAAAATAATAAAGATTCCAGGAAACCTGCTAACAGTGTGTCTAATGATTTAAATATGAATGAGGACATCTTAACAAATGCAGGTCAAGAGGTAGGTACGGCTTAGAAACTGAAAATCATCCTCAAATCTCAAACTAAGACACAATTATTCCCGATAATCCTGCACTCTGGACAATATTGATTCCTGATCACATACGTGGCATGTTAACATCAAAGAAAATAAAAAGCGTCTATAGAGATCTGTAATTTTGAAGACAGATGGATAAGAACAAGTGTCATATGTTTAACACCTCCAACTTCTAGCCTATTATCTTTCATCGACAGTGTGTAATGAATTTATAACCATCATAGCAAATGAAGTGCGAGACTACTTCACAAATGAGATTAAAAGTGCTAAATACTTCTCAATAATTATAGATTCTACACCTGATGTTAGCCACACAGACCAACTGTCGTTATTTTTTATACGTGTCTAAAGATAGGGTACCAGTTACAGTTTTGGGTTTCATCCTAATTTTATCTTATACATGTGATTATAAGGGAAATGTTGTTCTATATAGCATTAGAGATATGGCTTTATGTATTACAGAGTGCAGGGGTCAGAGTTATTACAATGCCTCAAACATGATTGGTTACTCAGTTCTGCAAGCCAGAATAAAAGGACATAGTCAGCAAGCTCATTTTGTTTCAGGTGCTGCACACTCTTTGGATTTAGTTGGAATTTCTGCAGCCGTTTCTTGTATTGAAACTATAGCATATTTTAACTTTTTACAGCCTTTGTACACATTCCTGTCATCTTGAAATTTGTTTTGAAGAAAAATGGTAAAAGGCTGCCAGTAAAATCTCTGAGTGCAACAAGATGGTCTGCAAGAGCAGATGCTACATTACTCTGGTAATGATAAATGAAGAAAGTTCTTAGAATCATTCTACAAAATGTGATGTGGAGGAACAAAGATGGTAAAATGGGAAACGGCACTTATGAAACATAGGATATAATATTAGAGATTAAATGATGTATTAAAACCACTTCAGAAACCAGATATTAATCTTCAAGTAGCTGCAAAGCTGAATGAGTACTTGTATGATTATTTCCTAATTGTGAGAAAGGACTTTAAACACACTGAAGATCAAGCAGCTGAACTCATTGATATGAGAACATATAAACAAAATTTGAACTGGAAAATCAAGTCTAAAGTATTTTTTGATGAGAAGACTAGTCCAGCAACGATAAGTTTTGAAAACAGAACAGGGAAAGAAAATTTTGCCATAACTTGTTTTTACATCATCTGTGACAAGCTTCTTGCTGAGCTGAAGAGGAGGTCAGAAGTGTACAAAAATCTTTGTAATAAATATGTTATTTTTTATGAATGGAAAAATATGTCCACATTGCAGAGACAACAGGCTGTAGAAAACTTAAAGACTGTGTATGAAAATGATCTAGAGAACTCATTTGAAGAGAAGATTTTACATTTTATAATCTTTGTTTCACAGTACAACAAGGAAAAGCAATTAGTAGAATTATCTCCACCTCACCTGTATAAGTTACTGGCTAACAACGATTTGACTGCAACTTTTCCTAATAATGCTATTGCATTAAGAATTTTGTTATTCTATCCTGTACAAATGCAAGTGTTAAACATTCTTTTTCTGTCCTAAAAATAGTGAAGAAATATATGAAAGTTCTATGTCTCAGGAACAATTTCATTCATTAACTCTGATGGTGATATAAAATGAAATTATGAGCCAACTTGACATTAAAAATATAATTGATAATTTTGCTAATGTAAAATCCAGAAACAAATCTTTTAAGTAAATAAAATTATTTAAAGTTTAGTTTTTATTGAATGTACAATGTATGCGGGATCGATGATAATATGTTATGAGTTAACTGATAGGATGATTTGGGAGTTAATTTATTTTATGTTGTTGTTTTTTGCATTTTAACAGTTAAGATACTATATTGTACCATTGTATAATATTATTTTCTGTATTGGATCCAGTTTCACGTTTGTGATTATATAATAATATAATTGTTATTTTGTTTATAAATTTTTATGATTTTGTACAGTAAGAGGGTGTCCCACTAATCCTTAATCCATCCTGAGCAAATATATATATATACTAAAAGATTATTACAATATTGCAGAGTAATATAGGGATTTGGTACATTTTAGGTTCAGATTACATGTATAGTAGTTTGCTTCTTCTTTATATATTCTATGGAGTTAGGATTATTAACTTCAGGAAGTTAACATTTTCCTCTCTTAAAATTGTATTTCAGAAAGATATTCACCCCTCTACACCATAAAGAGCTATTGCCTCATGTGCTCTGCTGTGTAATTTCCTGGGCATGTCATTTCATGTGTCAGTGTGTATTGTGGCAGTCTATAATGTAATCATCATAAAATTATATCCCTCCATAAATAGTAGAGTGACACATCTTCCATTTGCAATAATCCCTGTGAATGCTAGCATTTGAACAAAGGCTCATTCTTGATGTGACAAATTAAATGCACTGAAAGTGATAAGGAAAGGTGGGAGATGGTGCACAGAGATGATTATTTATTTGAAGTAGATTATCAGGTAAGGAAAATGGTAACTTCAGAAATGCTACTCACCTATACACCACCAAAAGCTAGAATATCACTTTGAAGATGGTGGATGGACCAGTGCATAGAACTTACAAAGATGAGCACTTTTTTTAAGACAGCATCAGAATTGGAAAGCCCATGGAGTGTAACATCCATGGGGCAGTAAGTAGCCCATGAGGTAGCACTCAGTGGGAGACCACACTCATCTTAGGCAGGGAATATTCTTTGCCCAAAAGAAGATGGCAGAGCAAACGATACTGTCAAAAGAATCCTTTGCTGCGTGCTAAGATGTGTGAAATGTCAGAATGCCCAATCATCCATTATTTCACAGGCAGACAACTAAGTGTGTAATGGCTAGAGGTAAAAGTCAGGTTGTTCCAAACTGGATAAATATTTACATGAGATACTCATCACAATAATCAGGTGCAGGGAGGATTATCCCAGATCTATTTCCGAAGGTGAACTCAAGACCCATCAGGTTAGAACTAACCAGTGGAAATGGCTTGGTTCAAAACATATTGAGGTGTCCTGTACTACACAACATGTAACAGCTCTACTTCCCAAAGGAAGTGGGTGTCCTCTCAGTCTCATACCAGTGGAAATGTACTCCAGATGAGAAATTCTCCACATTAACTTTCCCAGCAGCTTGCTACTTGGGAAGCAAGTTCTCCCATATCCTACTCTAAGAGATGGGTGAGGAATTTATGTGGAGGAGAATACTGGAGAGGTGCATGGATCATTGTCATCAGGTATAATCATCTTGAGTTAGGTCCCACACTGAGAGACAGTGCGACAGGTTACCATAACTAAAGACAACAGGTAAAAGCGAGGTGAGAGGGCAGGCACATACCTGGTGCTGTCTTTTTTTTTTGTCAAGTGCAGGATGGCCTGGAAGTCATAATATATACATATATAGATACTGACAAAGCAGTCTTACAAAAAACAACAACATATAAACAGTGGGCACTAGGCACAGGTTGATGGGCTTAATACTTCCCATACTCCCCCACTCAATGTGAATTTTTGAGTATTCCCTCTGAGGCAACACCAAGTGCAAGGTGGGATCCATTAACATGAAGTTATATACAGCAAGACCTAAAATGTCATAAAATAAGCAGGGGAGAAAGTGAAGAACAAATAACAATATTCAACTCACAAGAGCCTCTGGGTAGATTGGAGAATGATGATCAAAGGGAGGCAAAAACCAAAAGCACAAAGTTCTCAAGAAAGCAAAAGCTAGCACACATACACGCACAAAATAAATAAAATAATGGTTGGCTTAGCTGAATGCAGAAAGTTACCCTAACAAAAATTATAATTCAAACATCTTTAATCATTAAAGGTTCTGGGAACATGTTATAATAAATTCTTAATGTATATTGAACATAGAAAGTTATATAACTAATAACAGTAGGTGGAAAGTTTTAAAAAAATGCAATACTGACCTTTTCACACATATTAGTATGATGTGAGTCTTAAACCACATTTTCAGTTCACACTGTTGATAATTTTGGAGAGTAAATACCTTTAAAAGGATAGTGTGTTGCTTGAGCCATTTTTGTAGTAAATTGATAAATTTTGAACTCCATTGTTATCGAGATAAAATACTTCAATAATAAACAAATTAAATTTCAGCCAATACAACCTTTATCTAGGTACACTTACTCTATTACAACTATAACAACACTATATACAATATAAACACACACCAGTAATATTCCTGAAATGAGTTATACTACTTCAGTAGTATTAGCGTGTTTGTTTGTTTTTAACTATTAAATGAGAGGAATACAGACAAAAGATATGTTCATTATGGGGACTTAAAGCTAGTCAATTGAAATTAAAGTTGACAAACAAGACTGCTCCTTAAAAAAAGCTATTTAAACCAATATTCCAACAGTTAAAATCACAGAAAGGACATCATAGCTTAATGTGATTTGCATTATCAGATTATCCTGCAAAGTAATAAGAAATTACACTACTTGGCAGTGATCAAAATAAGAAAATTAATTCCTCAGTGCTCAAAATGCAAATGGATTAAGTACAAATAGCACTATTAGTAATATATATATATATATATATATATGTGTGTGTGTGTGTGTGTGTATGTTCGTATTTTCGTTTATCATCATAGTTCTTCAACAGGCCTAACGCCTATCTGGTTCTAGCAGTAACTATATTATCATCAATTGATAGATCAAAACAGTCTCCATGATCTTTGACTAACTATTTTATCATTATTCTACGCAAAATTCATAAAGCTTTAGAATACACTCTATAACCCAGAAACCCATATACTCCATTTGATAAAAAAGTAAACAAACAAGTATAAGGAAAAATATTTACCGTTAAAAATAAGAAAGACATGTAGAGCTAGCTATTGAACATGAAAATAGGAACCAAACAAGGCAGGGATGGAAGTGGACATATCACTTCATCGGCTAATGATCACATAGCAGAGTAAGCTGTCTCGACTTTACATGGAGAATAAGATCCCAACATTACTGGCTTTCTCACTGGTAAAACAAATAGAAAATGAATTTCCAATCGTTATGTCTTACTCTATTGTAAAATAGTCATAAAAGTAGCATTCTAAAGTTAACTAAAGCAAAGATATAATGATGCAAGCCGAGATTCTATTCAAACACCAAGCTTTCTATAGATAAAGTGGGGAAGCCAGTAATATAGGGATTTTATTCACCAATAAAAGTCGAAACAGCTTAATCTGCTATGTGATCATCAGCCGATCAAGTGATATGTCCACTTCCATCCCTATCTGTTTTGGTTCCTTTTTTCAAGTTTAGTAGCCAACCCTACATAGCTTTTTTATTTAGCGATATTTTTTCTTATAATTGTATATATTATAGTGTCATAAAATATGCCATAACATATAAATAATGTTTGGATTTCATATTGTTACGTCTCCGTTTGTTAATTAATTTTTCCGTAACTTCGTTCCGACGAAACTTTAACGACACAAGTC
>NW_013668367.1:157432-162965 GCF_000517525.1 Limulus polyphemus | reverse complement strand
CTAATTTTAACGTATGAAGTAAAGAGAGCGTAACTCATCAGCACCTACTTACACTGGATGATGAATTAAAAAAAAAAGTTCTAGACAACCAGGCTAAAACCAAAGACTATCGCACATAAAAGACAAGACTTAATGGTTAGGGAGTTCGACTCGGAATCTGCGGATCGCTGGTTCAGCCGTAGGGGGCATTATAATGTGACGGTCAATCCCACTCTTCATTGTTAAAAGAGTAGCCCAAAAGTTGGCGTTAACTAGCTGCCTTCCTCTAATATATCACTAATAAATTAGGGACTGCTAACGCAGATAGCTTTCGAGTAGCTTTACGTGAAATTCAAAACAAACCAAACCATAAAAGGCAGACAGATAAAGTTAGGCTACAAACTGCATTGTAGGGCAGACAGCTACAGAAATAGGATAAACACAGTGGTGGGGTACAGCATCTCTCAGATTTAACCACTCTTTGTGAATTAGATGTAAAATGATATTAGAACTACAGACGAACTAATCAAAAGTAGTTACAGATGCTGTTCATTGTGTGCACGTGCTGTGGAAATGTAATTTATCCTCATGAAAGAGAAACCTTATTTTTAGCCCTATCCTAATAAAAAGATATTAATTTATATAAATGAATAAAGAAATGATTACAAATGAAATATTTGGGGTTCATAAGTGCAAACGTACCTTCAAGATGTGTATATGTACGTTTGTATAAATATAAATATGATGTAAATTCGAATCTTAATTCAATTTCAATTTGGTCGAACGCGACCCAATGGTTAGCGTACCGGGCTGCGGATCCCAAGTTCAGTAGTTAGTGCCTTGTTTGTTTGTTTTGAATTTCGCGCAAAGCTACGCGAGGGCTATCTGCGCTAGCCGTCCCTAATTTAGCAGTGTAAGACTAGAGGGAAGGCTGCTAGTCATCACCGCCAACTCTTGGGCTAATCTTTTACAAACGAATAGTGGGATTGATCGTCACATTATAACGCCCCCACGGCTGAAAGGGCGAGCATGTTTGGTGTGACGGGGATTCGAACCCGCGACCCTCAGCTTGCGAGTGGAGCGCCATAACCACCTTGCCATGCCGGGCCAAGTGCCTTGTTACTGCAAAAAATAAAATATCGTTTCGCACTTTGGGGTCATTAAAATCTCACTATTCGATTAGATTAGCCCACGAGTTGGTGGTGGCTGGTACTGACTAGCTGCCTTCCCTCTAATCTCTGACTAAAATTAAAGGCGGTAAACGCAGACAGTCCTTGAGTAGCTTTGCGTGAAAATTTACAAACAACAATCAATTTGAATCACCAAGATTGTATAGAAAGAATTCTGCATATTGAACAAGGTAGCAAAGAAATGTGCGAAATTTAAAAAGAAATAACTATTTATTATAGAATTATAGAAATAATTTAAACTCACATCCTGAAAATGTTAACAAAATCAAATGTGAACTAGTCTTATAAAAAAATATCTGAATTATGAAATGGGCTAATCAAACCTTATTTAAGGCATTGCTTTCACTTGCACACACCCCGCCAGCGGCTCAGCGGTAAGTCTGAAGGATTATAACTTTAAAAACCGGGGTTTGATACCCGTGCAGCTTTGTGCTTAACTACAAACAACCAACCAAAGACTTTCATTTACTATTAATAAACATTTTTTGTTTCTTTGCTATTAAGCACAAAGCTGCACAATGATTTATCTGTGCTCGGGCCACCGCGAGTATCGAAATCCAATTTTGGGTGCTGTAAAGCCTCAGACTTATCCTAATCCACTTGAAAGCTACTTAGTACGAAAGATGAAAAAAAAAGACGGGTTGTTTGTAAAGTTACGTAAACTGAAAAAAAAAGTTATCTTTTAAGTTTTCATGAGTATCTGTAGCCGAATATATCAAATCTTGTAAAGTATTTTATAAGATGAACAACTTCTTACTGGTAATTTGTGTTATATTACATCAGAACAAATATTTTTTACTAGCCAATAAGAAGAATATAATAGCATCTTGACTGCTCATGTGTGCCACACATTGCTGCCGACGAGGTATTTCGCTTAATACCAGAACTTATTAGGACAACTGGAAATACAACACATTATGCTCTTTTTTTTCTAATAAGCACATGTAGTGCAGTTAAAAAGAGATTTGTTCAAAATTATAATTTTTGTGATTTAATGTTAGGTAAACTGATTGGGCGATTAGGCTTGGCTGGAACAAATGTCATAACGAGTATACTTAGGCTGATGAACAATATATTCTAATTTGACCAGTTAAAGTTTTCAGTCAATGGTGTACCTGTGTTCCAAAGTTTCTGAAACTTAAAAAAATTATATCAGTCAGTAACTCTACATCACTGGGCTTGCATTTTGGTTGTCCCTCGGTGAGACTGGGCTTGCATCTTGGTTGTCTGTCGGTGAGAGTGGGCTTGCATCTTGGTTGTCTGTCGGTGAGCCTGGGCTTGCATCTTGGTTGTCCCTCGGTGAGAGTGGGCTTGCATCTTGGTTGTCCGTCGGTGAGACTGGGCTTGCATGACCCACGGTCATGTATATTGCAACATTTTGAGTGAGTAATTTTTACCTGTTATCACACTCAGTGTAAATAACTACCCACGGTCACGTATATTGCAACATTCTGAGTGAGTAATCTTTACCTGTTATCACTCTCAGTGTAAATAACTACCCACGGTCATGTATATTGCAACATTCTGAGTGAGTAATTTTTACCTGTTATTACATTCAGTGTAAATAACTACCCATGGTAACAAAAGTTAATTGGTGCGTTAGTAGTTTAGAAAAATGTGACTTAAAAGAAATTGATGGTGTCCTGAATCCTTCGATAATTTTAGGATTAAGTATTGAAGAAAGAAAGATATATGCTATGTGTAACTTTGAATATAACTATGAACAAATTCTTTATTCAAGAAAATAAGAATTTTTTTTTAAATTAGTTCTGAACCATTATCAAATTCTCAAGGAACAATTGGTTTGGGTTTCAGTAAAATATTCAAAATAAGGTGCTTTTCCGGGTGATGTTACCATGAACGACGAGCTTATTGTTTTTCTATCATAAGAAGTTACAAATGGAAGGCAAAAAAAGGCGTAATTATTGCCTAAAGACACCCACACACACAAATTTTAAAATATTTGTCACTCTATAGGAATATTTCGTATTAAATCACACTCATTGTGTTTTTATACAATTGTAGAGCTATCGGCAAGTCTTTATTGTTGGTGTTAATCCGTATTGAAATTGGTACCAGAAAGGCTGTGACCGACATAGATGGTACTTCCATCACATTTTCCAAAAAATTTTAAGAAGAAAATTACATCAAGTTTGCAGCCACAAACGCGTAAAAGGTTTCCTGTTGCGTTTAAAGATCACTTTCAACCATTCAGGTCCAGTTTGCAGTTCAATATTGCAATCGCCGAGACGAATACTAAGTAAGTCCAATGCGTTCGCTTTACAGTCAAGTCAACGTCACGCCATTTTAATATTTTTTATTCAATTGTTTTTGTGACATCGAGAAAAGTGCGAACGACGTCAACAAGGATAAAATATAATCTATTGTATTATTGATCTTCTCTTTAACGTCGAGGAACAATCAACTGAATAAAACTGGGCTCTTATCTTGAATCTTTTCTTTAAATGACGTCAACAAAGATAAAATATAATCGTTTGTATTCTTGATCTTCTCTTTAACGTCGAGGAACAATCAACTGAATAAAAACTGGACTCTTATCTTGAATCTTTTCTTTAAATGACGTCAACAAGGATAAAATATAATCGATTGTATTCTTGATCTTCTCTTTAACGTCGAGGAACAATCAATTGAATAAAAACTGGGCTCTTATCTTGAATCTTTTCTTTAAATGACGTCAACAAGGATAAAATATAATCGTTTGTATTCTTGATCTTCTCTTTAACGTCGAGGAACAATCCACTGAATAAAACTGGATTCTTATCTTGAAGCTTCTCTTTAAATGATAGGTTAAATGTGAAAAAATACCAGTCTTATAGCACTTAAGTATTTATATATCTTGATAAATATCTATTTTAATGGTGTTCACGATAATATTTGACATTCTTTAATTGGACATATTTTGACATATCTTTAATGACGCGCCGTTTATCTTTAATTTCGTCTTCATAATCCGAACTTTAATAGAAACGGAATTACGTTGTGAAATATTTTACTGGAATGTTTTGTTTCTACTAATAAAATACACTGTACTATACAAATATAAATGGTTCTACGTTGCCGTGTGCTTGGTTCAGTAAATACATTTTCATTGGCATGCTTTTACATACAGATAGAAATGTTTCGCGAATGTTCTATAATTTTCATGTAAATCGAATGGAAAAATTGATAAAATAAAGAAAAAGAAAATTAAACCATTGCGGTAGCCAAATTGGTTTGATTCAGGCAGCATCTCAACCGTGAGATTAGTCTTAACGTTGTGTTGAAATCTTATTAGAATGAAACAAGACAACTGAATTTTCGATTACTTTGTTTGCGAAAAGTAAAATCTTGTTCTGACGGAGAATAACCTTTAGTCGTTTTCGTGCACAATTTCAACTAAGAAATATTTTCGTTTACTGTTTGTGGAACACGCACGAGGCTTAACATAAACAAATATAGTTCTTGTATGTAACTTGGTAACTTTAGTGCCTTTTCCCAATTAACGTCGGGTGTTTCATGCTTATACTTAAAGCAATGCTAAACCATAATATATATGAGAACACAGCTGTCTAATATCACTTCGTGAATGATTCAAATCACGTAAAGTTTAGCTAAAAACGTCAAATTGTAACAACAGGAGTAAAATATAAGAACCAGTTTTTTTTATCGTCGAATACGTTAACAAGAGCTACAGAAATGTATGTTAATAGAAACATAAATAAACGTAGAAGTCGCAGAGGGGTTTGCGTCTTACCCTAAACGTTAATTTCAACAAATAAGAGTAAGATAAAAATGCGCCATTGAAACTAAAATCCGGTAAAACGTACCGGAGTTTTTATTTTATAAAAACAACAACAACAACGTTTTATAAATCAGATGCCAAGAATCAACGCACAAACACATAATTTAAGGATTAGGAAAATAATATAGTAAATTTTTATTAATCATGCATTGCCAAGGTTTTTCAAAAGTTAAATAAATTTCAGACCGTGAATTTCCGTACTTTGAAACGAATGTTGCGTGAATTCATTATCGTAGAAACTATCTTGGATTAGAAGTAAAATAAATCATAAATTGGTCATAAGCATATAAAACCACTTCATGTTAGGGTATCTTTATCTTTATCAGGTTCATGTTGGAAGGATAGTTTTTAAGACATACCACTTCATGTTAGGGTATCTTTATCTTTATCAGGTTCATGTTGGTAGGATAGTTTTTAATACATACCACTTCATGTTAGGGTATCTTTATCTTTATCAGGTTCATGTTGGTAGGATAGTTTTTAATACATACCACTTCATGTTAGGGTATCTTTATCTTTATCAGGTTCATGTTGGTAGGATAGTTTTTAATACATACCACTT
>NW_013668367.1:141502-156562 GCF_000517525.1 Limulus polyphemus | reverse complement strand
GATACTTTTCAATACTATCACTTCATGTTAGGGTATCTTTATCAGGTTCATGTTGGAAGGATAGTTTTTAATACATACCACTTTATGTTAGGGTATTTTTATCTTTATCAGGTTCCTGTTGGAAGGATAGTTTTTAATACATACCACTTCATGTTATGGTATGTTTGTCTTTATCAGATTCATGTTGGTAAGATAGTTTTTAGTACATACCACTTCATGTTAGGGTATGTTTATCTTTATCAGGTTCCTGTTGGAAGGATAGTTTTTAATACATACCACTTCATGTTATGGTATGTTTGTCTTTATCAGATTCATGTTGGTAAGATAGTTTTTAGTACATACCACTTCATGTTAGGGTATGTTTATTTTTATCAGATTCATGTTGATAGGAACAATTCACATACCTCGAATGGCTTTGCTATGCTTTTGTATCATAAAAAAGTGTATGATCATTTGAGTACTTTCTCAAAATCAATTGAAATACATTCATATAAGTTTAATATCCATATTCGTTATATAAATAGCCTCTGTTAAAAGGAAAACAATACAATTACTGACATTATAAATATTTATATCATAACTGTAAAAGCACGAGTGTGTCAAGGATAATTACATTACATGCTTTAAGTGCGTGTGACATTGCTATATATTGAAATCCCTAAGGATGCTAGTTGAACTAAGAGGTAAAACACTTTTCTTGTATTAAATAGAATCTGTGATGGTTTTAATTAAACGAATTGGATAATGTAATTTGCCTAGATTATAGTTTCTAAAAGTAAAAGAGCTGGAGAATCGCAATATGAATATTTTATCTATGCTATTTTTGTACAACGTGTTTTCCAATAAAGAAATTTCCACAGACCAAGGGAGTTCTTAAATTTTAGAATCGAAGAACATTAGAACCAAGATTCGTTATTAGAAAATTAATCAAACTTATCTTACGTTTAAGAGAGACTTTTTTTTTTTTAGCTCTCATTCAACTGATTTCCTCAAAACCGACCGAGTGGAACAAAACGAATATTTCAATTTACATATTACAATAGGCTTTTTTTTTTCCAGCTGTGAAGTCTGATTTGATCTGTGATTGTGTTTTCGAGATCTTCTTTAGAACCAGCCTTCTTCTCGTGAATGGTGAAGCAGAGATTATGTTGAAGAGATTCATGATCTCGACATTTGGGCTAGCACATTTATCAGACCTCTGTCTTTTACATCAGCTTGAACTATGGTCCATCTTGACAGCTTAAACCACGTGACATCACTGTCAGCCGAACGCCACGCCTTATTGGCTTTTCCATTTTAAAATCTGATTTTCATTAAGTAAAAAGAAATATGTAATCGATAAAAGGAGGCGGATAAATACCGAGTGGACTTTGGGCTATAAGTTATACTTCATATTCAAGTCGATATGTTTAAGCTATTTTAAAACCTCATTATAAAGGATGTAACTATTTTCATGTTACTGCAAAAGTGATATATATATATGTATATATTGCTATAGTTATATTCTGAGGTTTAATAATTCCTTGTTTCGGTTTATAAATATAACAATTGCTTTATCACACCAATGTAATAATTTATCAACCTTCTTGTGTAAAATCTCTTGGACTACGTGAACAGTCAAAGATTGCTTAGCTACTTAGGCCTCTGATATAATAGTTCGTCGTACAACGATAAATATTATTAATCCTTCTATCGTAAAACTGTAAAAACCTTTCTTCTGTAATGCCATTAGAAGTTTTATGATACAAAATAATGCATAATTACCTGTAGGCTTGGCAGAAGTGTAAGAACTTAATTGTATCATCCTCAACAAATTTCTTAATACCCAAATATATTTGGCGTATGAACGTATGCACGAAGAGTGTAATTAAATAACCAGTTTCGTGTTCTGACTACTTTCTAAGTCCTTTAAAGTATGGTGAAATCAGATGTATACATTCAAGATGGGCGTTTTTAAGAAATCGGACGTCACCTTTTTTAGTTGCCACAACAAATTTTCACGCTAGGGAAAGTTAGAGTTTTACTGGTTAATTTGGAACGATACAGAGGCAAGGCGTGAGCTAATTGTGAACGAGTAAACCCGTCTTAGTTTCATTACATAATACTAACTAATTTACTGCCAAGTTAAACAGGGTAAACATATCTAAGAGCTCAGTCCACGAAGATTATCATGGGAATTATGTTTCGTTATTACTGTCGTTCTTGAGCAGTATCATTTTAACTCATTGCATTAAAGTTAGCTGCCGAATAAACCCGATCTTTAGTTCCTTGAGGTGTAAAATATAATAACTTTACTAGCTGTTCTTTGCAGTAAAATATAGAAGTAAATGTTTATATAGCTGCCGAATAAACCTGATATTCAGTTCCTTGAGGTGTAAAAGATAATAGCTTTACTAACTGTTCTTTGTAGTAAAATATGGAAGTAAATGTTTATATAGCTGCCGAATAAACCTGATATTCAGTTCCTTGAGGTGTAAAAGATAATAACTTTACTAACTGTTCTTTGTAGTAAAATATGGAAGTAAATGTTTATATAGCTGCCGAATAAACCTGATAGTCAGTTCCTTGAGGTATAAAATATAATAACTTTACTAGCTGTTCTTTGTAGTAAAATGTGAAAGTAAATCTTTATATAGCTGCCGAATAAACCTGACATTCAGTTTCTTGAGGTGTAAAAGATAATAACTTTACTAGCTGTTCTTTGCAGTAAAATATGGAAGTAAATGTTTATATAGCTGCCGAATAAACCTGATATTCAGTTCCTTGAGGTGTAAAAGATAATAACTTTACTAGCTGTTCTTTGTAGTAAAATGTGGAAGTAAATGTTTATATAGCTGCCGAATAAACCTGAAATTCAGTTCCTTGAGGTGTAAAAGATAATAACTTTACTAGCTGTTTGGTACCTTGGTGGATAGAGAAATGTTTACGGACTTACAACACTAAAATTTGGGATTCTGTTCCCTGCGATGAACACAAAAGATAGCCCAATGTGGCTTTTTTTGCTCTAAAAGAAACAAATTCACTGCCGGTAAAAAAGGTTAGAAAAAAAAACGACCTTTATACGTTTCGCCTTTGCGGCTTTATCAGGGTTAGTACATACAACTGTTTGATATTAGAATATGAAGCCTGATGAAGGTGAAACGTTGGTTAAAATATAAAAGTTCTTTATAATTATCTGGAGTTTAAAGGTCGTTTTTTGATAACCTTTTTATCAAAATGTGCAAGTCCCTCCAGTGTGCGCTACAAATTTTCAAAGACGACAAAAAATTCACTGCTTCTGAACTCTTGTTACGTATGATACCTTTAATATTTACACTCTAATAATAATAATAATAAATGTCTAGAGCTTGACAACAGAATCATGTAAATATCTGTTTATAACTCTTCTGGCAACAAAATGTAAGTTCCTATCCTGCCGTAGAAGTACTTTCTCTTTTGGATAACGTAATGGACACTTTGAATATTACCTCCAAATGATTTAGCGAAAAATTGTGGTTCAATACCCGTGGTGGGCAGAGTATGAGGTAATACGATTTCTTAGACCAAAAGCGAATTTTAAGGTAACATAACGCAACGGAAAAAAAGTATATGTAAAATACAAACATCATCTTAATTATTTTAGCTACAAATATGTATTTGAAGCTGTGCTAATGTTTTGACAAAAAATATTTTGATTGTACCTTGAAAAACGTTCATTTTAAGAATTGAATAGAGTTTTATTTTTATGAAAATAATTGTACTCTCCATGTATTCAATTTGTCCTCCATGCTTTAAGTCATTTCGATGACTTAGTACACTGAAACGTCGAGATCGTTTTCGAGAATTGGCAACTAATTTTAAACGAAATTAAAGAGAGGGTTGAAATGGAAGGTTTTTGTACATATTTTAACACACTATGACAGATAGATTACCATGCGCGCAGAAAACCCTACAATTCCTCACGTTTCGGCCATAATTCAGCTATCTTTGGGTACGTGGTCTCATTTTGGTATTGAAGCTTAGTACCAATTATCCAAATTGTTTTATATATATCTACAGAGCTTATCAGAAATTTAAGTTTTACGAGTCAAACCTAATCATTATCTATGAATGCTCAAAAAGTTACTTAGCCTTGTTAGGCTTAGCTCAGAAATAGTTTCTGTTACAACAACCAAGCAACAATGTGACATTGAATTTGATTATATATATATTAAACCCTGAATAGACGTTTCAGTAGTGGGTTTGAACTTTACTAAAATTAACAAAACGCATATTTATTTAGTTGATCGGGAAAACAATAAATATATTTCGAAATTGACATGCAAAATTGACAAGTACTGAAAACGAAATCACAATAAGATTTGTTGATCGTTATTCATAATACACAGATTATGAAAGTGTTGTCAATACATATTAAGATGTTTTATATATGTATGAACTTATTTCGTCAATCATAAGAAATCCACCAGTTGTATATTACAATTTTTAATGTTACCCTAATGGCTTCCACCTAGAAGTCCCTGATAAGGGATGTAAGATTATGTATGGTTATAATGTCCATCCTTTTTTTCTAAGTATCTTAACAAATAAGACAAATCTAATGTTACCCTAATGGCTTCCACCTAGAAGTCCCTGATAAGGGATGTAAGCATTATGTATGGTTATAATGTCCATCCTTTTTTTTCTAAGTATCTTAACAAATAAGACAAATCTAATGTTACCCTAATGGCTTCCACCTAGAAGTCCCTGATAAGGGATGTAAGCATTATGTATGGTTATAATGTCCATCCTTTTTTTTCTAAGTATCTTAACAAATAAGACAAATCTAATGTTACCCTAATGGCTTCCACCTAGAAGTCCCTGATATAGGATGTAAGCATTATGTATGGTTATAATGTCCATCCTTTTTTTTTCTAAGTATCTTAACAAATAAGACAAATCTAATGTTACCCTAATGGCTTCCACCTGGAAGTCCCTGATAAGGGATGTAACCAATCGTATTACACCTTTTATTTAGGTGTCTTGGGTTCGACAACATGATCTCCACATATTGACTGTTGGCAGCTACACCTATACTAGTGACCAAAGGTTCAAATCCCTTCATCTGGAAGGCACAACTGACTGGACGTTGAAAATACAGTACACCAAGAAGCATGACACTGGAGTTTACGAGTGTCAGATCAGTACAGAGCCAAAACTTAGTCTGAATTACACTTTAAACGTTGTCGGTAAGAATTCTGTACTACGTTAATTGAACATGTTGCTACCCTTAAACGTGACATGACTCGTAACACAACATTAACTAGAAGGAGCTGGGATTATTTTCAAACTCTTCAAAGGCATCGTCTATTTAAGATCGTATTACTGTATTAAAAAAGAACATAAAAACATATACACCAAATAGTGAAAATAAGTGCTCCCCCCTCTCAAAGCGAATGCCGGTTAGATTACATTATGTATTTTTTTTTATAGATATATAAAACGACCTTAGATAAGTTCACTTTATCGATGATTCAGGTTGAATTTTTTTAATCTAAGTTCAATCTGAGATTTCAAGTTTTGATAATGAAAATTTCAGCGCTTGCTTTTAATTTAATAATTCAATACTTAATAGTATACAAAATAAATTTAAGAAATTGTTTTAATTTAAGTAATTTTAGCTCGGGTTTTACTATGTAAAGTATGTAATTTTGCCATCGAATAAGCTATAGAGCGAAATAAAAATTAATTGCTTTTTCATGTAAAAAAAGTAAAAAGAAGACTATATTAATAGAGCTCGAGCTGAACATAATACATCTTTGTAGCAAAAGAAATAATAGCTTTTTAATGAAACAGATATAAGTACCCTGTATGCTAAGGTTAAAAAAAAAAATTCAAAATTCAGAATAATTCATTATAAAATAATGGTTTGAATATAAATGTTTGATAATTTCCCTAGTGGCTAAAGCAGTAATTATAGAAGGAGAAAAACTTTACATCCAGAGTGGAAGTATCATCAACCTCACGTGCGTCATCACGGACAATAAGGATCCTCCTATATACGTTTTCTGGTACCACAATGGGAAGATGATAAATTATGAGACCGACAAAGGGATCGAGGTGGTAACTGACAAGGGCCCTACAACAGTTAGCAAGCTTCGGATCGAGAACGCTAAGTCGAGTAATTCTGGGAATTATTCATGTTCCCCTTCTTATTCAGATTCTGCAAATATTACCGTGCACGTTCTCGACGGTAAGTAGAACTATAACATATAGAATATTCTGAATTATAGCGTAATCTGCTATGATGTTTCAATATTCGAAAGTAAATTCATTTGCATTTGTTCATTGTATAGATAACGATATAGTAATAATACATACCACTAAAAAATAGTAGACACGTAAAATCTAGACAAAATACACACTGTAGCAATCCTATTTTTTACACGTGTTTGAAGAACGTCCCTGCTCTGTCTTACGTCTACTAAGGGCGAGCTCTTTATTACTAAACAGTTCAATTGTTTTACTGAAACTCCAGATTTTACCAAACTTTCTCATAACTCCAAGTGTTACTTCTGTCACCCTTATTTTCAGAACGTTTGATGTCAACATTCACTCGGGGTGGAAAGGGTGAGATTGTAGCAAAATGCTACAGTATTTGTTCACGTTTTTGATTAGTTCATAAACTGTGTGATTGCGAATTAAGTGGTAATAGTCATGTATCTTTAGCTTTGTTCTATAATTCTAGTAGGTAACTCTGAATGGAGAGGTAAGGAGAAAATAATAGTGAATAAAAACGACTTAGTTTACTAGAAAGTTTGAAAGTAACGGTGAAGTTTGCAGTAAATGCTATCAGTCAAGCGTGAAAAATATAAAGGTATCGTTCTAGATTTACTGCATATAATAAGGTTTAAGATCTGTCCCTGAGAATAAAGGCACAAATGCTGATGATGAAAAGGCCGTTTTTCAAAGCTCTTAAGCTTTCGTAGTTATTCACGGTATTATTTTATCTTTAAATGGCTAAGAACCAGCTCTGATATACTTACTAATGTTTTACTTTTCCCAGCGGGAGCATATGTAATAATAATAATAATATGAACGAAGACTTGGTGTTAAAATACAACTGTATTTTATTTAGTTGCTACGCTCATAGAAATTCGCATACGTTCCTGTGTTTAAACACCTTTAGAAAAACGGACCGTGCTTTTGTAATCTGCAACAACTTTGACCTTAACATGAAATCAAGGTCAAGCTGAAAAGGCTATTTTGGGGATTGAAATTTGCTGCGTTAATAGATTTCACAAGATTTTTGAAAACCAAATTTTCTCATGCTATACTTCAGAACTTCTGACAGGGCATGGAGGTGTATGATTACAACAAATAAAGTCTCTATAATTCAGAGTTGTATAACCTGGAAAGTATAATGAAATTCATTCATCACACACTATAAGTGGTAGTTGTACGTTACAGCCCATCTGTATGCTTCTTTACTTTTGTTTGGAGAGCTGTATAAGAGTTCTTAAGTTCATTTACGAGTAGTAGTACTAGTGAATTCTGATTATTAGATTATCAAGGCGAGAAATGTTAGATTAGAGGTAAAGGATGGAGAATGAAGATTTCACATAAATTCATAAATCCTAAATTTGTGAAGTCTATTCAGACACTGACAGATATATTCTAAGGCTTTTCCAAGGAGATACTAAAATAACTAGATCCTCATTATTCATGAACCAAAAGTAGCATTTCCTTTAAAATAATACAAACTAATTCGTTCCTGAGCTGATGGATGTGTAAATTCCTGTTGCATGCTCCAATAATTGAGTCTGATTATCTCCAGTGTCTTCGTGGAAACCAGAGTATTTCAAAACGGATCACTAATGATTATTCGTTGTGAAATGAGTAATATTTAAAGAGAGTATTTAAAGGGCTCACTAATTAATTAAATTATTCTTTAAAAATCAAAGACTTTAGTATATCTTTCGAATAATGTAAAGACGAACAGCGCTACGTATTTTTAGCGTTAGTAAATATTCTGGTTCGACAAGTATAACTAACAAATTTATCACCATTATCAAAGCAAACTTTGATGACGGGCTCTGCTAAGAGCATCTTAATGACTTTAAAAAAAAACGAACTCTCTACTGACATTTTCTAGATCGGTTTCATGAGACAATATTTGAAAGAGGCCGTGATGGAGTAAGAGTAAGTAATCAGTGTTTGGATTAAAGTTGAAAGGATTTTATTTTGTTATGTTTGCTTTACAAAGTTGACTTAATCTAAGATGGAAAATAAAGAGCCTCTAACGTATATTTCAGTCTTTTATATTTCTAATTTGTTTTGTCAGAATTATGTCATTGATAAAGCATGTTCTCCAGCGAGCACTTTGGGTAGTATTAGTTTTAGTTGTTCTTGTTTTACATGCACAACGGTGAAGAGAAACCTTCGTCTTGAAAAGTTTACTATGAATGTCTGTAGACGATATCCTAATAGAATTCGGTGGTTAAACCTTTTGCTACCAATTTATGATAGAAAGTGGACACACATGCCACGTGGGTAGCAGAAAGGTCACGTTAGCAACCACAATTTCACGATTTAAGCTATAGGACATTACGACAAATAAATGATAGTTGTAGTTTCATGATAAAAGGGTGACAAACAAGTTAATGGTTCATATGACTTTCACATTACGACAAATAACTGATAGTTGTAGTTTCATGATAAAAGGGTGACAAACAAGTTAATGATTAATAGGACTTTCACATTACGACAAATAACTGATAGTTGTAGTTTCATGATAAAAGGGTGACAAACAAGTTAATGGTTCATTACCTGTGAATACATCACCGATAAACTTCCGTGATGTTCAGAAATCACTACCTAAGTTATAGTTTTCAGGTAGTCTTGAACATTGTAATGTTGCTTGGGTAACTAGAACACTTAATATAAAACATCACCTTAATACATCAACGAAATATTTTATTTACTTTAACAAGTGGCTAAAAAATGTGCACAGCAAACATTTGCTCATTCTAAACCATTTCGTCAGTGAATAGACATATATTTTTCCTCCTAGGGGATAAGCCAGCGGCTATGCACCACGGACAACATACCAGCCAAGGAAGTACGATCACCTGTAATGTCGTCCTTTTACTTATCACATGGTTTCTGGCCCATACATTGTGCCTTGAGACAAGATATAACCTCAGCGGAGTTTGGAACCAACCCAGCTGACTTCGTACGTGTTATCAGCTTCAACTTTTGTGTGTGTGTGTGTGTTGTCAAACACCACCTGTCACTGTACTCGTATCATGTCAGTTAAATCCGTGTATGCGGTGTGCTGTTAAAAGTCTTCTGGAACATTTTATCACTAAAGTCTTCACACCCCGACAGATAATCCCGCTCATCGTCGTTGGACCATCACTGTTTTACTTTCGGTTCGTTCAAGTGCTTTTTTCAGTTGGCGTTGGAAATAAACTCGGAAAACGGTCTCTGGTCAGTCATCCAGAATGACCTCGTCACCAAGATTTTTAATCCTGGAATTAACTAACATGACTTCATTTTATGTGCTCTTTGTAGAATGCGGTGAAGTTTGCGACATGTCTATCTAATAAATCTCGATCTTATTAGTCTGAGATATGTCAAGGAGACAATTCATAAAAAAAAAAAATAATAATGTTGATTCCTGATCTGGATATATTATATAGCTTTAGTGACATGTCTGCATGTTTATTCATATAATATTATGTAGAAGTGGAAAAAATATGATATCACCTGTTTGTTTGTTTTTTCTTTTTAATTTTATTCTGTAGTCACTAAAGGTGTTGAGGGGAAGAAATTCAGGAACTCTGCAAAGCTGCTTTGCAACGTTCTCTTTCTGTAGGGAGTTTTCTCTGAAAACCGTGGAACAAAATGGACTCATCAACTTTAGTGACGTAACATAGATCAAAGAAACCGTCAGCGTCTGTTTCTTACTTGTAAACGCTGTCACAAGCCAGCTGTAGAATATAATGATATGCTAATAAATAAGGTGTCAGTAGCTCGTATTTCTGCATTTCGTACTCACTTTAACTGACTACTTAACACATTTAAGGGGCAGAATCGTATAAGTAGAATATTCTTTTTTTACGACGCAGACAAATACAAACAGTAAACTGCTTACAATATATGATAGTAATAATAATAAACATGCAATTACAAGATGAAAATTTAACATTATCATGTTTAGGCGAAATTTACTAGCAGCCCAAAACAATGTACACACACACAAAAAAAAAACAACAATTAATGTACAAACGAATGTCTATCTTTTGTCAGGTGTCCTTAATTGGAAATTGTATATGTAGTTTTTTTTTCTCCCTGACAAACGGGATGATAGAAAATTTAAAAGCTTTATTTCTTACGGGTGGTAGATAAGATGAATCAAAAGATCCACTTAGATTTCAACATCATTAAATATGTGAAAATACGAAAAATATTTGGTAATTATTAAGTTTTCGAAACACAAAATAACCAGTTGTCTACAGAATTAGTAAACATATATATGTATTAATCACAATGTTCCAGTTTCAACTACTACACACATACGTATATTACTGAAACAGTGCTGATTGTGTTAATCACAATGTTCCAGTTTCAACTACTACACACATACGTATATTACTGAAACAGTGCTGATTGTATTAATCACAATGTTCCAGTTTCAACTACTACAAATATACGTATATCACTGAAACAGTGTTGACTGTGTTAATCAAATCTCCTAGTTTCAACTACTACACATATAAGTATATTACTGAAACAGTGTTGACTGTGTTAATCACAATGTTCTAGTTTCAACTACTACAAATATACGCATATTACTGAAACAGTGCTGATTGTGTTAATCACAATGTTCTAGTTTCAACTACTACAAATATACGCATATTACTGAAACAGTGCTGATTGTGTTAATCACAATGTTCTAGTTTCAACTACTACACACATACGTATATTACTGAAACAGTGCTGATTGTGTTAATCACAATGTTCTAGTTTCAACTACTACACATATAAGTATATTACCAAAACAGTGCTGATTGTGTTAATCACAATGTACAACACTCCTAGAACAACACAGTTGTCGTAGTAAAAAGAGAAAATTTGGATATTTTAAAGTCGTTTAACTGCATTAGAAAAAATCAATAGCGAAAATAACATTTCAAAAAATAAAACTTTAGCCTTCTTCAGAATAAATACCAAGACTTTTTAAGAAAATAACTAATTACATGTAAAGGTTAAAAGAAAGATTTATCTGTTCTTTGTTGTATCATGAGAAAGACGGGGTAATAGATTAGCACATGGAGTTTGGGAAACAGGAACGCTTTTTGACATGAAACATGAATTATATGGAAAATAGAATTAATTGAATCTTACATACAAGTTCTACAATCTTGCAAGCTGTTATTCATTTTCTATACAAGTCGGGTTTGAAAGTATCACATTTTAATTTATCACCTTTCTAATAGCTAAGGAACAGAATTTGCTGATTTGGCTAGATTTAGTTATTAGCCAAATTATACGAATACATCGTCTTTAG
Organism: Limulus polyphemus; assembly: GCF_000517525.1. Lineage (NCBI taxonomy): Eukaryota > Metazoa > Arthropoda > Merostomata > Xiphosura > Limulidae > Limulus > Limulus polyphemus. The sequence goes on along the minus strand of NW_013668367.1, from coordinate 145,029 downwards.
TGTCACTAAGCACGATGGTGATAAGCATAAATATTAGCAGATTGCTTAAAATTGATATTTTAAACAGCTGATCAATTTATCAGTTCTGGTAGATTAGGCTGTAGGCTTAATACGTGATGCAGAAAAGGAATACAAACACGCAATTTTCTAAGGCGACTAAAATTAACATCAACTGCTCATCTTTTATATAAACACATCAAGTATTGAGAGTAAACTGATAATAACATGTGAGGAAAGTTTGTTCTTCACTAGGGGTCGTTTCAAAATATAAAAGAGTTCTGCAAATCAATGGTTTATCAACAAATTTAATGTAAGGTAATTCTCTAATTTTTAAATGATTTATTAAAATTATTAATTGTTTAAGTGATTTCCCCTATGTCTATGCTATAAAATTACATTTGATGAATAATTCACATATTTGTAGCTCATTGAAATAATAAAGCCTTCAAAATCAGTTGGCTCGAAGAACCGTATTTCCACTATTAGTTAAATGTAGTATTATAACGATCAGTTTGTTACCATAGTTATTGTGTGTGAACGTTATAAGACACATCATTCACTAAAGTAATACGAAACCTTACTGGATAGTCTGTTGGCAGAATTAAGGCAAGCTACCTTACTGGATAGTCTGTTGACAGAATTAAGGCAAGCTGTCTTACTGGATAGTCTGTTGACAGAATTAAGGCAAGCTACCTTACTGGAAAGACTGTTGACAGAATTAAGGCAAGCTACCTTACTGGATAGTCTGTTGACAGAATTAAGGCAAGCTACCTTACTGGATAGTCTGTTAACAGAATTAAGGCAAGCTACCTTACTGGAAAGCTGTTGACAGAATTAAGGCAAGCTACCTTACTGGAAAGACTGTTGACAGAATTAAGGCAAGCTACCTTACTGGAAAGTCTGTTGACAGAATTAAGGCAAGCTACCTTACTGGATAGACTGTTGACAGAATTAAGGCAAGCTACCTTACTGGATAGTCTGTTGACAGAATTAAGGCAAGCTACCTTACTGGAAAGACTGTTGACAGAATTAAAGCAAGCTATGTTACTGGAAAGTCTGTTGACAGAATTAAGGCAAGCTACCTTACTGGAAAGACTGTTGACAGAATTAAGGCAAGCTACCTTACTGGAAAGTCTGTTGACAGAATTAAGGCAAGCTACCTTACTGGAACGTCTGTTGACAGAATTAAGGCAAGCTACCTTACTGGAAAGACTGTTGACAGAATTAAAGCAAGCTACCTTACTGGAAGGACTGTTGACAGAATTAAGGCAAGCTACCTTACTGGAAAGTCTGTTGACAGAATTAAGGCAAGCTACCTTACTGGAAAGACTGTCGACAGAATTAAGGCAAGGTGATATTTAACAGCTATTAATTATTATTGTGATTCTAAACGTGGGAATTTCTGAGTTGCATAATTTTAAACAAGTTTAGTAAATATATGCTGCTATTAGAAAGAAGTGAACGACGTACTTGAATTAGTTTTATACGCCCCATAAACATAATAAATATTAATAATTTTATTTAAAATGCCGTCCCCGAAACCATCTATCTGTCTTGGGATTTAATAGTTGGGGTTGTCGACCATTTTCTTCTCAACGAATGTCACTTATTGTTCGACAAACACAAGTAAACTACACAGTACTGTCGCAACAACCAGACACCAACAACAAACAATTGGATTTACAGACAAACACATAACACAGTAGGCCAGACCCACCTTGATAATCAGTATACATAAATTAAATCATTGTAGTTTTAAATGTTAAAAACTATCTCTACGTACTTTTGTTCGTAAACTTATAACTCTTAGGTATTATTCTACGTAGCATTCACAGTAACGTATTAACTTTGACTTTATCATATCGGAGGATATCTGATAGAGGATTAGAACTAATGAAGAATCTACTTAAAACATTGAAGGACTAGAGCTAATATAGAATCTACCTGAAACATTGAAGGATTAGAGCTAATATAGAATGTACCTGAAACATGGAAGGATTAGAACTAACATAGAATCTACCTGAAACATGGAAGGATTAGAGCTAATATAGAATCTACCTGAAACATTGAAGGATTAGAGCTAATATAGAATCTACCTGAAACATTGAAGGATTAGAGCTAATATAGAATCTACCTGAAACATTGAAGGATTAGAGCTAATATAGAATCTACCTGAAACATGGAAGGATTAGAACTAACATAGAATCTACCTGAAACATGGAAGGATTAGAGCTAATATAGAATCTACCTGAAACATGGAAGGATTAGAGCTAATATAGAATCTACCTGAAACATGGAAGGATTAGAGCTAATATAGAATCTACCTGAAACATGGAAGGATTAGAGCTAATATGGAATCTACCTGAAACATTGAAGGATTAGAGCTAATATGGAATCTACCTGAAACATTGAAGGATTAGAGCTAATAAAGAATCTACCTGAAACACTGATGTATTAGAGCTAATATAGAATCTACCTGAAACATGGAAGGATTAGAGCTAATATAGAATCTACCTGAAACATTGAAGGATTAGAGCTAACATAGAATCTACCTGAAACATGGAAGGCTTAGAGCTAATATAGAATCTACCTGAAACATGGAAGGATTAGAGCTAATATGGAATCTACCTGAAACATTGATGGATTAGAGCCAATATAGAATCTACCTGAAACATTGAAGGATTAGAGCTAATAAAGAATCTACCTGAAACATTGATGGATTAGAGCTAATATAGAATCTACCTGATGTGTGATATGTGAGAAGTAAGTCGTTAATATAAAATATGTTTATATATATATATACAGATATATGTTTCTGTTTCATAAGGAAAAAAAAAGACTTTCACTTCAAAGGTATTTCCTGGGGATAAATAACTTAGGGCGTGAAACTTTTGGAAAAGATAGATGTTATTTGAATTAAACTTAATCAGGAATTATTATTAGTAAGGAGAGCTTGTGCCAAACTTTTCAAGTGCTTAATAGTATAATAATCGTAGAGTTCAGATAACCTATTTTGCAGCTCCGCCCTATACAACAAACAAACAATTGTAGTAATATAATTAAAATCAAGTTATTTGTATTGGATACCTGGTGTTAAGAAAACAACACTTAAAAGGTGTAAAGGCGGTTGCCCCGGCCGGTGGCTACTCTCGTTTTCCAAATAATCATACCTGTACGATTATTAATTTGGGGGAACTTTCTACCTGCACGATGCTTATTTAGGTCTGCAGGATTATTTTTTTCCGGTCATGGAAAATTCAAAATTCAATTTCATGCTATGATTTTGACATGTACAGTCATTAAATGTAAAGTCTGAATTTTTTCACTCTCCACTATTATTAAATTCTTGATATTTTTTTACCTGCAATATTATTAAATTCTTGATATTTTTCCACCTGCTCTATTATTAAATTCTTGATATTTTTCTAGCTATACTATTATTAAATTCTTGATATTTTTCCTCCTGCACTATTATTAAATTCTTGATATTTTTCCACCTGCACTATTATTAAATTCTTGATATTTTT
>NW_013668367.1:128271-141365 GCF_000517525.1 Limulus polyphemus | reverse complement strand
ATACTATTATTAAATTCTTGATATTTTTCCACCTGCACTATTATTAAATTCTTGATATTTTTCCACCTGCACTATTATTAAATTCTTGATATTTTTCCACCTGCACTATTATTAAATTATTGATATTTTTCCAACCCTGCGCTATTATTTGGAACAGGAGAGTATCTGTACTGCGCACTGACAAACGTACTGCGACAGGACTCCACAATTTGAAGAAAGAGAGCCTGTACTTTTGTCGATGCCGAACTCCTCTAGCATGTTAAATAAGAAGAGGCAAGAAAAAACTCGTTTCGAAAAACAAAAACAGAAAAGAATATTTGACTAAAAGCAAACAGTTATATTAAGTACCCAAAAGGAAGATAATCGGCTTTGTATACTAACAAATAGACAAAGCACGCGAGTTATTTGTCATACGTATTATCTAGGGACTACTTTCGCAAGACAGACTAAAGATGAGTTCTGACTTCAACTATACATTTGTACTTTGATAATACGACTAATCCCTACCTACGTTTATTGCTCATTTCAAGGAGTGAAAGAATATATGTATATTTTCTGTCACTCCTAATCTTTGTGTGTGTTATTTTCTCCACAAAATTGGAAAAAAAATGGATTTTTGCGTAGGCGTATTATTGCATTCTCACTAAAATTGTTATTTTCAAGTTAATAGCTGGATAAGAAACCTAAATCTTCTCGGCTCAGTCAGTCATTTCTTGATAGAATTATATAAAATACAGACTTGAAGGCTTTGTGTATTCAGTGGGCTTCAAGTGGTTTTGTCATTCTAATTTGTCGAACGTGTCTTATTGGTTAATGAATCTGGCAGCTTTGCCGTTCAACATGCTATGCATTTTTGGCTGTAGGGAATTAAAAAAGTGAGAGTCGGGTTTTGTTATTCGATTTAAATCCCTTGTTGCGGCATGTTTCTTCCTTCTGGTCAGTCATTCAAAATTAGGGACAGTCGTACCTGAATCATAAGGATTTCTGACCTGACCGTTTAGGCTAGACATGCGCACAGGTTGCAAGAAGCTTTAAATAAGATAGATCCTTATTTACGCACTTTGACGTTTACATGGGATTCAGAATAACCTAAAACCGTAACCTTTAACGTTTACATGGGATTCAGGATAACCTAAAACAGTAACCTTTAACGTTTACATGGGATTCAGGATAACCTAAAACAGTAACCTTTAACGTTTACATGGGATTCAGGATAACCTAAAACAGTAACCTCTAACGTTTACATGGGATTCAGGATAACCTAAAACAGTAACCTCTTTGAACAAGCTGTACCCGATGGGCCGAATCCCACCATATTTGTTTTATAGACGGATTTTCTCCTAACATGGTGAAGAAGTATGGGGTGTATGGGTGTGTATGGGGTGGGTGCTGTTAACTAGTTGCCTTCCCTCGTATATCGGTTCAAAAGAAGGGACGTTTATGTGCAGATAACGCTTTTTGTAATTTGGTTCGAAAATTCTGAACCAAGCCTAACATGATAGGTTCAGAATGCATTAATCATGAATATGGTAAAACTCACGCGTAGTTCATTAAAGTTATCCAATAGATTATCGTGCTAGCAGTAGAAAAAATCTGGTTTCAGTAGTATTGAAAATAAGTGGTATCTTTTCAGAATGAACTTGTCTTTAGATAGGAAACGATCTTAGATGAACTAATGATCAACGTGTGTCAAACTTATCTATCTTAAAAAAACTGATTCCATTGTTAGACGATAACTTTAAAATGTTGATAATCAGGTCAACTGAATCAAGTATTAACGTTACCAGGAAGAAAAGACGTAAGTTATTAGGTTTTGGTTTTGTCTTTCCAATTGGTCGAGCGTGGCCTATCGTCTGGCGGTGAGTTATAGCTCTTCCGTTGAACGTGCATCACATTTTTAGCTGTAAGCGAATTATAAAAGTGGTAGTCAGTTCTGCTATTCGATTTAAAGTCCTTGTAGTGGCATGTGCCTTCCTATAGTCAGTTATTCAAAATTAGGGACGGTCACATCTGAACCATAGGAATCTCTGCATACAACGCAACAGTAATCAAACTTTTGGAATCATATGCTATTTCTTGCATACAACGCAACAGTAATCAAACTTTTGGAATCATATGCTATTTCTTGCATACAACGCAACAGTAATCAAACTTTTGGAATCATATGCTATTTCTTGCATACAACGCAACAGTAATCAAACGTTTGGAATCATATGCTATTTCTTGCATACAACGCAACAGTAATCAAACTTTTGGAATCATATGCTATTTCTTGCATACAACGCAACAGTAATCAAACTTTTGGAATCATATGTTATTTCTTGCATACAACGCAACAGTAATCAAACTTTTGGAAGCACATTATTTTGACTTAGCTGACAGGTAAGCTAACGTTAGAATTGTTCGTGATCTGATTACATAGATGTAGTAAAAGTTACGGTAATGTGTGTCTGGTGATCGGAAAGGCAAAGCATTCTTTCTTTCATTATTAAGGACCATGTAATTCTACACTTATAACTCGTTATTTCTAATATCCTGATCTTGATTGTTCTGAAGTTACTGAAAAAGTAGACGAACGATTGGATTAGTAACCATAGAGTAACTGACAAAAGTATTTATCTCAGATTACCTGGCAGTGTTTTAATTTGCCTCAAATAAATACCTTGCATGTCACTAAACACACATGATGAACACTACAAATAAAATAATTCTATGAAAAAGGCGGGTTTTACCTTGTATTCGAATAGCTGCACGTGATTGTAAGTTATTCGTCTTCCCTCTAATCTACATAACAAATACCACTGATTCAGTTAGAGATAAAATCATTTTAAAATTGGATTTTTTTCCGTGCAACTAATGAGCTTCAAATAACATAGTAATGCAGTGCGAGTAATACAATTAGCCAAGTTGAAAGGTAAAGTTAGTGATGTGTAAAGTAATGTAATTGCATTACACATCGTGTACAACGTTGGTTATTTTATGTTATATATAAGTTAATTTGGACAACCTTATAGCAAACAAACTTTGCTAATCGTTCTGGCACTGTAACTCTCACCTCTTTACCTTGAGCTTGCCAAGGATAATTATTATTGACTATGAAGAAGGCTTGCTTTTTAGAAGGTGAATTATATTCTTATCACTGCTATATGCTCTAACAAGTGGACTTATTGACAATGTTAGGCTTATGTGCAAGTGTCGCTCTCTTTTATGGCATTTTATATTCATTATATTCTTATCAGTGTTATATACTCTAATAAGTGGAGTTAATGACAACGTTAGGCTTATGTGCAAGTGTCGCTCTCTTCTATGACGTTTTATATTCGTCATATTCTTATCAGTGTTATATGCTCTAATAAGTGGAGTTATTGACAACGTTAGGCTTTTGTGCAAGTGTCGCTCTTTTCTATGGCATTTAATATTCGTTATATTCTTACCAGTATTATATGCTCTTATAAGTGGAGTTATTGACAACGTTAGGCTTTTGTGCAAGTGTCGCTCTCTTCTATGACATTTTATATTCGTTATATCCACCCTTGCGGAGTAGACTTGATATCTTGAGCGCATAGGTAATAAAAAAATGCCAGTTGTGGTTACTCATGCGCAGTTATTTCCATCTCGATGAATTTTTCAAATTAATTGTAAATATATATATTCCTATTATTATGTGATTTTCGTTTCTTTTCTATCTGGTCAGTGGTATTTTATCAACTAGTGTACAAAACACAATCTGTTCCTGCTCAATTAGTTCTAGTTTCTTCTAGTTTTGCTTCTATATTTTAAATAACAATCTTTAAATCGATTAATAGCAGACGATATGGAATATTTGGTTTGCCAACACCAATTAAAAGCAACAATAATTCGTAATTCAATATATTAAAATTACTTTTAATTAACATGTAAAATATAACACACGGATGAACACGAAATGTTGAATCTACCCCAGAAAGGCAGTTTTATCGGAAAGATTCATTAGACATTTTTTTTTTGTAAAAATTGTCAAATATTTCATTAATTTGTGATCCTACAAAGTGTTCATCTGTAACCTTTAATCACTAAACTCGTTATGTTCATTGTCACGAATCGCAGCTTTCAAATAGGTGGCGCCATTTTATCTTAGCGTCGTTATGTTTAAATAATGATATTTTATTCAAAGACGAGTGAAGGTAATTAACTGAACTAGATTAAAAGTTTTGAAATTCCTAAGGTCCAACTAAGCTTCACCTGTATGTTTGACTTTGGATTAAAACTTCAGAATGCTTATAATTTGGTTGCTCCCACCCCAGTGGTTTAGCGGTAAGTACGAGGACTCATAACGCAAAAAACCGGGTTTTGATGCTCGTGATTGGCACAGAACAGATAGTACCTTGTTGTGTGGTTTTGTGATTAACTACAACAGTTTTTAACCTGGTTGACATTGCAACTAATCTTCTCATAAACCTTTATAAGTCCAAACTTAAAAAGAAACAAGAACTTTACTTGGTTTAGTAGGTCCATACATTTCGTTCAATTTTTAAGTCTGTAATCAACTAAGTTTCTGTCTGGTAAAATTAACAGAAACTGAATCCTAGTTAAGTAACAGCCGGAAATTAAACAAGCCATATTTGAAAAGTATTTCCTGTCTAGTAAAATTAACAGAAACTGAATCCTAGTTAAGTAACAGCCGGAAATTAAACAAGCCATATTTGAAAAGTATTTTTTATATTTAAAAGTGACGAGTATCTTAAATGTGGGCCTGGTGTAGCCTAGTGGTTAAAGTACTTGACTATGAATCCGAGAATCTATGGTTTGCACCTCTTTGCCGCAAATTCTAGTTCCACAGTTTGGGGTCGTGGGTGCTTTCTAAAAGTGACTGTCAAACCCCGCTATTCGAGTAGAGTAGCCCAAGGGTTGTCTTCTTTCTAGTCTATCAGTTCAAATTTGAGGGCAGCTGGTGCAAATAGCCCTTATGTAGCTTTGTGCAAGTATCCGAAACAAACAAGCAATCCTAAACGTGTGATTTTGTTGCACAGACAACTTACTTCGCATTCATTACAGCCATCGTTCTATTTATTAATAGATTTATATTCCTAAACAGGATCTAAAATAATAACACGATATAAAAAACAAATACAGTGAATAAAATTTTCCATCCTGGAGGACAGGATCAATCAATCAGTTTTAACCCTACAATTTCCGCATGGGTAACCATTCACTTTATAAACACAGTTTTTTAAACCATTAATGAGCCATCTTAGTTGTGGGCCATGAGTATGTCGAGTATAATGACATAACTAAAGGTTTCAACAAACGTGCATTAGTATTGTAGTTAATCCAACGAAGCACTCTTTCTTCGCTTGTGTAATTTGCTTAGAACAAAGAGTAATTTGGCCCTTTTTTGTCTTTTTTTTTCACCGAAAGCTGTAACATTCCTTAATTTCATACAATATGTGGAACTTCTTGCACTGAATAGAATAAAAACAATTCTGTAATTTAAGGGTTAAATCTAGCGCATAACTTATAAAGTTTTTCTGTTTTGCTTGCTATTTAAGAATATAGCAACGCAATGGGCTATCTGTGCTATGACAACTGCGATTATCGAACCCTGATATTTAGCGTATTAAGCCTTCAAGTTTGCCGCTAACCTACCGAGGAGCTTAACAGTTAATAAGATACAGTTTGTGTAATATTGATACTTATAACATACTACAACTCAAAAGTTCTTTAAAATGTACAAACAATAGGAAAGTACGTAACTTTAAGACTGCTTAACAAACGTTATGTTACATAACACCTCAAAATAGTTTATGCAACACCTGTATTGTGATATCGAGTTTAACAGTATTTATTTAACACAAAACCAGCCAATGAACTATCTGTACTCTGTCTACCAGAGGGAATCGAATCCCGGATTTTAGCTGTGTAATTCAGTAAAGTTACCGCTGACCAACTGAAGGACCCAATGATGTGAATCTAAAAAACGATTACAACTTTAGTTCTGGTGGATGAAAATTCTTCATACTGTTTTCTTTTGCTGTCTCAAAAGAGTGGTATTCTCCAATAACACACGTTGATCAGTATAGATTGAACTGGATCTCCCTTAAACTTAGACTTCGAAATTAAACAATTTTATTTATTATGCTTCAAAATTAGTTTAAATTTTTGTTTGTATTTTCAACTGTGAATCGATATGGCGGAAAAATATCCCAAATACAAACATCGCCACACCGATACAGCATAATCAAACAAGTACAAACATTGTCACAAACTTTGAATGTTTTCCTGAAAGGAACGTATACGTGAACTAACTTACACACACAAAGACATGATAGTTCAGACTGAAAGAAATGTGTATGTGACGTAATTTACGCACACAAAGACATGATAGTTCAGATTGAAAGAAACTTGTATGTGACGTAATTTACACACACACAAAGACAAGATAGTTCAAACTAAAAGAAACGTGTATGGTGACATAATTTACACACACACACGCACACAAAGACAATATAGCTCAGATTGAAAGAAATGTGTATGTGACGTAATTTACACACACAAAGACATGATAGTTCAGACTGAAAGAAACGTGTATGTGACGTAATTTACACACACAAAAACATTATAGTTCAGATTGAAAGAAACGTGTATTTGACGTAATTTACACATAAAGAAAAGATAGTTCAGATTGAAAGAAACGTGTATGTGACGTAATTTACACACACAAAGACATGATAGTTCAGACTGAAAGAAACGTGTATGTGACGTAATTTACAAACACAAAGACAAGATAGTTCAGATTGCAATTCCCGATTCTTGTTATTATGTACAGGTTTTAAACTTTACATATTTGTGAAACATGTTTGTCGGAAGAAAGAGAAGGTCATGAAAAGTTGATTACATATACATTAAATGTATAGTGTTTAGGAACTACGGTTTGATGATACATAAATTTGAACAAGTCGATTTGAAGGTTGCATAATCTTTCATATAAACCGTTCGCAAAAGAAATTAATCTTTATGTAAAAACGTCAAATTGGAAAGGACACAATAGGAAATCTTGAATTTCTATTCGTGGTCAATACGCATAAGATAATCTTTCATAAGGAATGGAGCCACGATTGCTTTGTTGCCACAGGAAAACAAACCATCTTTATATATGTTTAACATAACGAAGAAAAATTCATATCCTTTGAAACCACGAAATCCATCTTCTGTCTTGGTGGTTGCGTCGGATGATAATACCATATGTTTGAGGATATACCTACTTGAAGCTATTTTCACAATAGACGTTCAAGAATGAAGAATGAGAGATCTGTGAAGAAGGTAAATGCCTTTTGGTAGTTTGTGCTTGAACTTTTAATGATCACAGGTTATTATGTAGGGCTATTTTGTAAGGTTCCATTGGTCGTAAATTAATGAGAATAAGATTCATTGGTCGTAAATTAATGAGAATAAGGTTCATTGGTCATAAATTAATGAGAATAAGGTCCATTGGTCATAAATTAATGAGAATAAGGTCCATTGGTCGTAAATTAATGAGAATAAGGTTCATTGTGTCAAACTTTTGCTTAGCTCATACACTTTTTACAACAAAGAGCGAAAGTCTAAGCGAAACAGAGACATTTTCTTTCAAAATAACTCTGTTTATCCCTACATGTCCCCAGGTGGGACAGCGGCAAGTTCAGAGACTTACAACGCTAAAATCAGGGTTTGATTCCCCGCGGTGGACACGGCAGATAGCCCAATGTCACTTTGCTCTAAAAAACAAAAATTCTCATTAATTTACGACCAATGAACCTTATTCCATTAATTTACGACCAATGAACCTTATTCACATTAATTTATGACCAATGAACCTTATTCTCATTAATTTACGACCCGTATCTTCCCTCATTGGTAGCTATTCAAATTATTACAATTTGAACAATCGCTTTATTAATGTTTCAAAATTATGTATTGAAAACTTATAGAAGGCATAAAATATCCATGATATGTATACTGTTATGAAACTGAAGGATAAGTAGATATGACGATTTTTGTTTTGCTGAAAGAGACTATGCTTTAATTACGAAAAACATCTCTTGCATATTTTATGTGTGTGATTTTATTACACATGTTGAAACGTTACATGTAACGTTTTATGTTCTTTTTTTTTTGACACGTAAAAGACAAGATGAATCCTTCGTGAACCGCAGTTGAAAATTTTCACGCATAATCAGGTATGTGGTTATCAGTGATGCAAGTAAAGACGTTATCTTTTTTTCTGGGGGGGGGATTGCAAAAAGGAACAAAAGCCACTTTTCATTTCCTTTTCTTCCATGATAAACAAAGAAAAATTGTAGTAACGTACTTGAGTTTAAAAGTTTATTTTCTTGAAATGTTTTTGTATTTCAATTCTAAAGAGACTACCCTCCCACCCCCAACCCCCCTGCTCCTCCCTTAAAAAAAGGATGACATCTGAGTGAAAAATAGTTCTTCTTGATGAGCATGTGCAGCATTATTCTGGAGACGACAAACTCTGGCAAACGTCCAACAAATCATGGCCCTCTCGACACTGAACATCTTAGAAAAACATACGAATTGTGGTAATGGTAAGAAAAGCTCCTTTAGTAAGCTTCTTTTCTAGAGTGCCAGTTATACTAATTGGTTAGCAGAATAATATTAATATTCTCTTGAAATTTATTCATAAGTTTACCAAAACTTTAGAAATGCTGCTAGAATTTATTTAAAAAAAATGTTAAAAAAGATTTTTTTTGAAAGAATATCTGTATAATTAGGTGATGTTCGTACGACGAAACATAAGTTAAAATATAGCAAAATTTGTAAGCTTACTTTGCTATTTACTGAACTTAATTTATAGGTATAAAAATTATTTAGTAAAGTCACACTAAGCAAAATATATTCTTTTTTCATTATATTTTTAAGCAAAGTAGGTCTTTTAAAGATGAAATTATTAAGAATTTCTGATTCTTAAGTTTTTGAAGTAGGATGAATGTTTCTTAGAGATCAACAGTTTCAAACTCTAGGCTGAAGCTTCAGAGTAAACTTTGAAATGTTGTTCTTGTCAAGCACCAAGGCAGTAGAAGCCCATAATGACCTCAGCCACATAAAATACATAATATTTGTTAAAAGATAGCCAACAGTTTTTAAATAGCATAAAAGTAGCGTTTCCTGAAATACTAGGTCGTTTAACAGTGTTATTTTTACTAAAGTAACACCGTGTTACTGTTTCTTTTGTGACAATGAAGGTTGAGAATGCTGGCATCCATTCACTATCGGAAGTGATACGTATGTGATGGTTGTACTTCCGGCAGGATTACCGGAGAATCAGCTCCTAGTTATTGCTCTTATCAGGTCAATTCTACTAACTACGAACTGAAGGTTATGTTTTACAGCGCACATTCGAAATGGTATGGTTATGAGGATAACATTGAATTATGGTTCATTAAATATAGAAATAAAATACTGACTTCGATTTGAAATCCTAAAAACAGAAAATGTTATATTAATCTAGTTTCAAAATAATGCGAAAACGGTGTACGTTATCAAGTTAAACTCATGTACAATAGGACTTTTATTAAGCATTAAAATTTGAAATATTTGACACTACTACAAAATCAAAACTAGTCGATAACTCAAACAGCTGAATCACTCAAATTTTAACCTATTCAAAAAAAAAATTATATGTGTATTTTAAATTCATGGCAAAGCTACTAAGATTATCTGCTGTCGTTCCCAATTTTCAACTACTCGCCAGAGGGGGGAAGGAGCCAGTCAATAGCACCTTACCACCCACCATCCACGCTAAGATATCGATTATAATTATTATAACGTATCTACAGTGCGGAAAATATTTTGAGGTATCGCAAGGATTCGAATTCGGCTCGCCAACTCCGAAATCAATAGCTGTTCAAAAGGCCAACTTACGCCACAAATGTTATTGTAAAAACTATATAATACAACGTTTATACAAATTAATACTATCTACAATATTATTTAAAAGTATTTTGTTGTTCTTAAGCACATAGTTACACAAAGGGCTATCCGTGCTCTGCCCACCACGGTTATCGAAACCCGGTTTCTATCAGTATGAGTCCGCAGACATACCACTGTGCCACTGGGGGGCTTTAAAAAGCTTAAAATAATTATTAGATTCAAACAATTTCTAAGTCGTTAAGGAATGTATATAATATTTTTGTAATGTGCAACATGTTTCCTCTTTTAGATGTTATTGTATTTTTTAGTGCAACTCTACCAAATGGACTATCTATGCTCTGCCCATCGGGGATGATCGAACCCAGAATTTTAACATTTTAATTCGGTAAACTTACCACTGACTCTCGTGCTAAATAGCAGCATCCATATCTAGAATAACTGAAAACATGCAGTCTCAAGTTATTTCTCTTCTACGTATCTAAGTTATCTATATATGTCTTTAGATGTGAAGGACAACATGGTGTAATTTTTGTTTATATGCCCACCTTCCTACACTTTTTCAGCTAGATTTAATCACCACTTGGATTCTGTTTACCTTGCGGTGACAGAGAATTAAATATTAAACAGAGTTATGATCAACCGTGAACTGCAGTTTAAAATCTACATCAGGTAATTTGATGATAGATAAAAGGATCGAAAAGTCCAAGGTTCGAGTCGCAGTAAAACACTTCCTCTGGTCAACAGCTCTAAGTTAGAGATAGCTATGTCTGAGCCTTCGACCTGGCCGGTTGGCTCATGTGTCACATAAGGTGCTCTTCAGGTTTAAAATTCTAGACAATAAACAATAGTATACTTTATTATTAAGAAGAATATATATAATTACTTAAGCCTTTTTATGGATAACTAAAGGTTAAAATGGCTCCTTTCTGCTGAATATTATCAATTTCAACTTGTTGTTAAGAATAGCTTTATATTAAGTTAAATATTCCAGAGGCTGCTTTTCTCGTTAAAAAGTTTGATCAGTTCCTTAAACACAAGATGGCTAGATCCGACATGATATAAGTAAAGATGTTTGCAGAATTTTGATCAATTCCTTAAACACAAGATGGCTAGATCCAACACGATATAATAAAAGATGTTTGCCAAAATGGATTAAGGAAATTTCCATAAACGTGACTTGTTTATTATCACACACACACACACACACAACAAAAAAAGAGTTTTCAAAGTATTGAAATAGTCTGCTTTATGTTAAAACAGTGAAATGACTGCTGTTAAAACTACACGATCAAAAAAGTTTATATGGTTAAATAAAAAAAGTTTCCAAAGCTTTCGTGAACTAAGCCTGAATGGATTCTGCCTAATGTTGTAAAGCTCAAAAGTTTCCACGAACGATCAAAACTTGTAACATGGGTAGTTTCAAGGAAAGCGCCTTTAGAAATAGATAATCTTTACATATATGTTTCACGCAAGACCAGAGCATTTTAAGAAATCGTCTACCTTTTTAGCTTGGACTTTATCAGAAGATTTTGAATATTTAACTTTTGATCGTGCTTGATATAAATATAATTTCTTTGGGTTTTATCTGTTCTTTCTCACAATAATAATATAAAAAAACAAACAAACTTGTATTAATATTTCACACAGCTACAATACCGTTGCATAAATGAGTTAACAAGCTCAAAAATGTGCTGGAAATGCAAGTGTCTTTCTAAATTAAGAGGAAATTCGACACTATGTTAATTATTGTTTCGCTCGTTTAATGACCTTAAACGTTAGATACAAGACAGATCGTTTAGTCTCATTAGTCGAAAGGAGGAAAAATAAAAATTCTACCTCAAATCTTAATTTCGTTTCCTCATAATTTATATTGATAAGTCTCCATGGAAATCTCATAACGGGCGTGTTTAACCTTTCAGACGTATAGTTTGTCATTAGGGCAGCCCAAAAATATACATTTATTTGATGGCAATTGATTTCCCCTGTTCATTACGCAATGCCCTTAATGATATGAAATGCTGTCAGGTTTATGCCAGTTATTGTTGTAATAGGGAAGAGAACGCCATAATGCTTCATCGTACTTTGGCTCATCTTGCCAGAATTTGATGCACGTTTAACCGTATATCACTCAAACATTGATCTGTGTAAAATTTCGAAGGAACTCGAAAAAAAGAAAGAATAAAAAGAATATAAATGTGATAAGAGCATCTTTGAATTAATTTTTTCAGTACTAATGATAAGTAGATTTTTTTGTTTTCATTTTTGGGGTATTGAAGTCCAAAGCGCGTAGATCTGCATCTGAGTATGTTAAAAACAAAGAAGATAATAATAAAATAAAAAACGAATACCTGAATTTTAACTGTATTTACTTCCTTCTTTAACCGACCACACCTTACACTTGAGCGAACAGAATCAAAGATAAAGGAGATGCAAATCTGATATGTTAAAAAAAAAGACGTTTGATTTGGAGCATTTTAAAATAAACTAACAACTGAAATTTCTTGAAGTTTGTTATTCATTTTATATTGATCAATGGCAGTACACACAAAAGCTAGAAGCCTAAACAAGCATTGAAAAAAGTCAAAAAGGCAGAAATAGTCTTCATCAATATTTGAAGTTGTCTAAAGCATTTCACTAACACAATAGAAGAGTTTCTTGTCTTTAGGCATTTGTTTATAACTCAATAAAAATACCATATATTTTTTTCTTCTTTGCTTTGTTTTTGTATATTAACTAAATTACACAAACGAACCTTTATAACTGAAGAGCTGGAAACACTTGCAACCTTTGACCCAAATGTCATAAGATGCGGTAAGATACTGAATATTTATTACCTAAATCAATAACTATCACATGGCGAGTTATTGAGGTTTTTTTTTCAATGAATTTGATAGTACTTTATAAGTCTTGTCAATTGATGTACCTGAATAAGTCATAAGTCATTCGTTTCAATTATTTACTTAATTTCGTTTCATTTAAATGGACACAGAATCTTCGTTAAATATAGATATGTAAATTCGCTTCATCTTACATTTCGTAACTTGTGGTTTCTGAAATTAATTGGAAAATACAAAGATACGTCTTTCAAACCCAGTCAATATCTTTGCAAATCTAATTGATAAACCTAACGGTGATTATATCTGATAAATTGTTTGTTTGTTTGTTTTTGAATTTTGCGCCAA
>NW_013668367.1:121128-128250 GCF_000517525.1 Limulus polyphemus | reverse complement strand
CGCCTACTCTTGGGCTACTCTTTTACCAACGAATAGTGGGATTGACCGTACAATTATGACGCCCCCACCGCTGAAAGGGCGAGCATGTTTGGTGTGACGGGGATTATTTGATAAATAATTACAATGTTATTTCAAAAAAAGTTAACAGATGACTGCGTTGAACAATATTTTTTCAATGCAAGCTTCTATAATTTTAAAATACACGGGAATTAAATCTAACCTCTAAGAAACTATCAGTCGTGACCTTTTATTTTTTTTTTAGTGCTAGACTTTCTGGCAATTTAGCTGGTATACGGTTGTTCAAAATGAGAAATATATATATATTTTTCGTAAAAAAAAACCTGATTGACGAATGGATTCATAACATAACTTTAACCATAAGTCCAAAGCTTTTATATTCGACGGAAAGAAAACTCCAAAATTATCCGCTGTTGCTTTTATATATGTTACATTTATTATGGCTCGAATGCATAGTGAATTGTTATTACTGTGTTTTTTTGGACCTCGAATGTCTATTGCATATAAAATACTAAATTTTAAAACTAAACAAATTACTTTGAAAATAAAGTTCGTTTCAGACGACTGGTTCAAATCGTTTTTGTTTCATTAACATGCTAAAAGCCCCAAAACTCTGTACGATAACTTGTCATACTGAAAGAACATCATAAAAACCTCGTTAAAATATGAAATTAAGTAAACTGGAATTACTATATGACATTAGATACTTACACTACTCTATGCATTGTAAATACGTTATTTCCTAGCCGATTTAAACTTTGAAATATCCAGAGACCCAAAAAAATTTTCAAAGAATGAGACAGTTAATATAAACATCTCTCGTTGACAAGGATTTATACTTAAGACGATGGGACAGCCATTTATTGATTGGTCTTACATAACAATTTAACACGAAAAAGGTCTTACCGTCTCCAAATCCCACGTGACATTTTGTATTCTATTAGTTCCCCATCATGAAGAAATTGTAAGCAGTAATTTTGCTTTTTAAAGAAAGTTTAGAGGCTGAAACGTTAAATAGGGTTCGATCTCAAAATGTCAACGTTTAAACAGAGCTACTGTAAAATGCCACACTTTTTCAAGTCGTTAATAATGTTTTCGTTCAACAAAACAGAAGAAGAGACATGGATGTATCTATGCACTGATTACTGGTTTCACACGTTGCGTGATTAGAACTAATCACGTTATCAAATCTCGTTTTATTTCCTGTAGAAAATCATTGTCTTTTCGAGAACTAAATCAAAACACTCATAATAAAAAGATGGGACAAACTTCACCAAAGGAAGTGTAGTCGAGAAACAAATGTGGCGATAACGCAATCAAATAAAGGCATTTATTGATATATGTATGAAATGCAAAAGATATGGCTGAGTCAAAGACAAATAGTTTCAAAGAAAGAACGCCCTCCGCTGCTAGAAAATTAGCTATGAATATCTATATTTTTATTTATTACAAAAAAGGCTCTGTAGTCGTTGTTCTAGAAAGAGCATTTTTAGTACTAAAAATAATACTTCATTAATACACCAGGTGCTACAGATCTGTGATAAGATTTAGTTGTTTTTTTTCTTTGATAAATGTGCTCATATAGAAAGCTGAAAGGCAGTCCGTTGAATTTCATCAAATAATAAGAATTATCTGCTTTTTGGTGAATTCTAAAAGCCAAACGTATAAATGACACTTTGGCAAGATTCCCAAAAATTAACAGAATTCTGAAGGCTAAAGTTTATCGTGAAAATAAAAAATGTTTTTGTCACAAATTAAAAATAAACATTTAAAATAAATCGACATAAAAGTTATTAGTAGCTTGCGATTATTTTTAAGGGTTAAAAATGTTTAAAAAGTACAAAAAATGGTGTACTTACTGTACAAAAAATAGGCTTGTAAATACAGTCATATTTCTTTAAAAAATTGTATGAAAGCAAGTCTTGGAAATATTGATACAATTTTATAAAAGTATTTTATATTAAAAGAAAACTAGGCAAGCATTTAAATGTGTAGAAGCCCCCCAGTGGCACAGCAGTATGTCTGCGAATTAACAACGCTAGAATCCGGGTTTCGATACCCGTGGTGGGCAGAGCACAGATTGCCCTTTGTGTAGCTTTGTGCCTAATTACAAATAATAATAATAATAAATGTGTAGAAAGACAAATAAAGATTGATTTTAATCATTATGACAATATACATATATTTAGAGAAAACCCGATTTTATTCTTATCTTTATGAGATGTTTTTGATAACACATTTTCACAGTTTAATCATGTTCAGTAACAGATTGTTTGGATACAAGTTTCATTTGTTAACATAGTGCTCAGTGTATCTACCTCTGAGAAAATATAGAAAAACAGAGGTTATTATGACTTTTATGAGAATATAAATGAAAATTATGACTTTTATGGGAAGATACAGAGACAATTCAAGGTTATTTTTTACCTTTATATGATATTATTGGTTACACTTCTTCGGGACAGCTATGCCTAGTAACAGATTGTTTGCTTAGTAGTTCTGATGCTAATTTTATGACTGAAATTTACGTGACAGGTTGTTAAAGAAGTAATTCTGCAGAGTGTGTTGTCATGGCAGCAAGGTGTTCCATCTGAGTATTGTCTTTAGGGAGAACGACGTTTACCTGAAAAAAATTAAATACTAATAAAATTACAACGTGAAACTGAAGCGTAATAGAATTCATTGCCTAGAACATTGAGATTAGCATACTCTAAATGTTACCGTTCACAGTTTTACCAACATTCACATATCCTTAGTGGTTGGAACACTTTGGACTTCTTATTGCTGATACCTTCTTAGTGGATGGAACACTTTGGACTCCTTATTGCTGATACCTTCTTAGTGGTGGGAACACTTTGGACTCCTTATTGCTGATACCTTAGTGGTCGGAACACTTTGGACTTCTTATTGCTGATACCTTCTTAGTAGTCGGAACACATTGGACTCCTTATTGCTGATACCTTCTTAGTGGTGGGAACACTTTGGACTCCTTATTGCTGATACCTTAGTGGTGGGAACACTTTGGACTCCTTATTGCTGATACCTTATTAGTCGGAACACTTTGGACTCCTTATTGCTGATACCTTATTAGTCGGAACACTTTGGACTCCTTATTGCTGATACCTTATTGGTTGGGACACTTTGGACTCCTTATTGCTGATACCTTATTGGTTGGGACACTTTAGACTCCTTATTGCTGATACCTTATTGGTTGGGACACTTTGGACTCCTTATTGCTGATACCTTATTAGTCGAAACACTTTGGACTCCTTATTGCTGATACCTTATTGGTCGGAACACTTTGGACTCCTTATTGCTGATACCTTATTGATTGGAACACTTTGGACTCCTTATTGCTGATACCTTATTAGTCGGAACACTTTGGACTCCTTATTGCTGATACCTTATTGGTCGGAACACTTTGGACTCCTTATTGCTGATACGTCCGTGAGTTTCAGACTGGGTGTGTTATGGTCCAATCGATACATGACAAACATAAAGCTGCCTGACCTGGCAATTTCAGACAAATAAACTACAGTCTCCGTTAGTCGTAAATCTTGTTTTTCGGCAAATTTTCAATGATATGTTTCATAGAGAAACTCTGTAAAAAATATTTTGTTTTATATAAGAAAAGTAGAAAGTCGTAGCAGTTTCTAAATGGCTTAAATAAAAATAATGTGAAATTGTAATTACTAATGAATGACACATCAAAAAAACATTCTTGACTTTATTAAATTTCTATACATCTTTACCATTAAGTTGTTTATTTTTCAATCTTGATCTCAATTTTAAAATGCAAGCTTAAGGAAACAATCTCATACTTTCTGAATTCTGTTTTCAATCATCTCTACCAAATGTTTATCAGTAGTGCACTCAATAAGATGTATACTCCATCTTAACTTTGTTTTTCATTTCATTTCGAAAACGACAAAATCCGTTACAAGTTGTCCACGCGATGACCCTGTTGCCTGATGCGTTTACTTACTCTACTTTGAAACTGTCTATCTCGGATAAACAAGTGACAAAAAAAGGAACTTATCAGTTCGACGTTGTCACAAACAATTCCGCGGACGAGCAAAGTTCAGTGTCAAATATATTTCTATATTATTTATCTATTTATAAAACTTCAGAACTATATCTTTTGCAGTGTTTACTGGTTTTAAGTCACGTACTCGAAATCAAAAAGATTCGACAACTAAAAAATACTGTAAAAGCAGTGATGTTTTTCAGTAGAAACAGCTTTAAAAAGTGAAGTCAAATCTGTTTCCAAAGTATATTTAGGCTACGGGTAATAACTTTGCCCACGAGGTGTAACTTATGTAACAGTATCTAGTTCCTTATTGTTACCATTCTTTCATTCATTTATCTCTGATCTAGCATTATTTCAATGTGTTTTAAAGAATTATATATACAATTACTCATGCAATTGAACTAAATATAAGTTCATGACTATAAATTAATAAAAAAATAACGTAAATGTTTAGACATTTCATATTGTATGTTACTTTAGAAAAATGCATGCATTTTATTTCTACTGAGACACCCAGTAATAATGTTAAAACAAAATAAAATGGGCATTAGCATTTTGAATATGTAAATAATATTTTGAACAACCACTAAGTTTTATTTCGTTAAAGGCCCGAACATGGCCAAGTGTTACGAGGGTTTTAAGTTGGAGAAGTGATACTACCACAGACACTTCGCACTTTCAGCTGTGGCCATGTTATAAGAATGATGACCAATCTCGCTATTTCAAGAAGAGTAGGAAGATGAGGGGGAGTGGTGGAAGTATTCCGATTGTGTGTTTCAGCTGTGGCCATGTTATAAGAATGATGACCAATCTTGCTATCTCAAGAAGAGTAGGAAGATGAGGGGGAGTGGTGGAAGTATTCCGATTGTGTGTTTCAGCTGTGGCCATGTTATAAGAATGATGACCAATCTCATTATCCCAAAAAGAGTAGGAAGATGAGGGGGAGTGGTGGAAGTATTCCGATTGTGTGTTTCAGCTGTGGCCATGTTATAAGAATGATGACCAATCTCGTTATCCCAAGAAGAGTAGGAAGATGAGGGGAGTGGTGGAAGTATTCCGATTGTGTGTTTCAGCTGTGGCCATGTTATAAAAATGATGACCAATCTCGCTATCCCAAGAAGAGTAGGAAGATGGGGGGAGGGGAGTGGTGAAAGTATTCCGATTGGTTGCCCTGTGGTCCGTAGTTTCAAATTAGAGACGACCCTCCCTGGTACAAAAAATGGACCGAATCCCGATTTCCAAGATGAACTGAACCATAAGGGTTTTTGATCTAGCTGTCTCGTCCACTTTGAGTATAGGTTGTCGTTTAGGTAAGTAAATAAAACTTTATCTAATTAATATTAACTTGCAATCAGGGCAAGATACCTTGTTAGTGCAAAACTAAAAATCAATCCCATAATGAGTAGAGCTAATTAAATATACTGTTCTTAGTTATAAAGATTAGGATGCATTGTTTCAACAGTTTGGTGCCCTCGCTATTAACGATATTTTAGTTAGTTTGTTTGTTATTAAGCACAAAGCAACAAAATAGGCTATCTGGGCTCTGCCCACCACGGGTATCGAAACCCGGTTTCTAGAGTTGTAAGTCCGCAGACATGCCGCTGTGCCACTGGCCGATATTTTAGTCCATATTTCTTAGATCTTAAGGCCTGGTGGCTAGGGCGCTCAACTCGCAATCTTGCAGGTCGCAAGCTCGAATCTCCGTCACCACTCATGATCACCTTTTCAGTCGTGGAGTCGTTATAATATGACGGTCAATCCCACTATTCGTTGATAAAAGTGTAGCACAAGAATTGGCAGTGGGTGGTGTTGACTAGCTGCCTTCCCTCAAGTCTATCACTGGAAAATTAAGGATGGCTAGCGCACATAATCCTCGAGTAGCTTTGTGCGAAATTCAAACCAACTAAACTTAGAGCATAAACTAAATCTATTACTTACAAATGTGGAAAAAATGTCCACGAGTAGCTTTGTACGAATTACAAACCAACTAAACTTAGAGACATAAAACTAAATCTATTTACTTACACAATGTGGAAAAATGTCCTCGAGTAGCTTTGCGCGAAATTCAAACCAAACCAAACTAAACTTAGAGCATAAAACTAAATCTACTTACTAACAAAATGTGCATTTTCTATATTAAATGTAACTTTGCGAAGCAGATATCTGTTATTACAAAGTACGTTTTGTTTCACTCATCTACTAATATAATGCTGTCAGAACCACTCAAAACACACAACATATTAAGGCATATGGTGTAATAATTTTTACTTTATTATATCATAAGAACTTATGAGTGAAAGTAAAAAAGAATGCAATACAATGTTAACTACACTACATCTGCTATATCTATTGGCGACGATGCCTCTCGCCCAATACCAGGGCTCATCAGGTCGGCTGAGATATGACAGACATGGTCGAGATGCTATATTATACCATTATTTGCTAGAATAAGTATAAAAAAACTAGATTACGTTGATGTCTATAATTTTTACCAATGTTTATGATATTTTATAAACACTGGTAAATGTATTTTATTTGTGGAGGAAATAACTTTGTGTTATAAGTGCATTTGGTAAGAAATACTATCGCGAATAATTATAGATTTTCGCATATTTGTGTGTTTTCTTATGGCAAAGCCACATCGGGCTATCTGCTGTGGGGAATCGAACCGCTGATTTTAGCGTTGTAAATCCGAAGACTTACCGCTGTCCCACCAGGGGACTCGAATATTTGAATTACATTTGCAGTTATGTTATTTAGGTGATAATAAATTTAAAGCTTTTAAATACAGCATTATACTGTCGTTTTGAAGAGAGTCCCCCCCCCTCCAGTGGCACAGCGGTATGTCTGCGGATGTACAACGCTAGAAACCGGGTTTCGATATCCGTGAAGTGCAGAGCACAGGTAGCCCATTGTGTAGCTTTGTGCTTGACTACAAACAAACAATTGAAGAAAATATGAATAAAATGAAGTAAGAAAAAATATTTAAGACCCACTCTTCTTACGAAATGTAATGAAAGTTTATTACTAGATCTTTTTGTTTGTAATTAAGTCACTAAAGTCTACACAATGGG
>NW_013668367.1:105380-120128 GCF_000517525.1 Limulus polyphemus | reverse complement strand
CCCACCGCCAACTCTTGGGCTACTCTTTTACCAACGAATAGTGGGATTGACCGTCACATAATAACGCTCCCACGGCTGAAAGGGCGAGCATATTTGGTGTGACGGGGATTCGAACCCGCGACCTTTAGATTGCGAGTCAAACGCCCAAACCACCTGGCCACCTGGGGTGAGGGAGGGGAGCTGGCATGGACTGATAGTTAGGGCGCTCGACTATCAATAAAGAGGCCGCGGACTCGGATCTCTATCACCGAAAACGCTCGCCCTTTCGGCCGTGGGGGCGTTATTATGGGATGGTCAATCCCACTATTCGTTGGTAAA
The DNA here is from genome assembly GCF_000517525.1 of Limulus polyphemus. Classification (NCBI taxonomy): domain Eukaryota; kingdom Metazoa; phylum Arthropoda; class Merostomata; order Xiphosura; family Limulidae; genus Limulus; species Limulus polyphemus. The sequence continues at coordinate 119,810 of NW_013668367.1, read as the reverse complement.
AGAGTAGCCCAAGAGTTGACAGTGGGTGGTGTTGAATAGTTTCGTTGGTAAAAGAGTAGCCCAAGAGTTGACGGTGGGTGGTGTTGACTAGCTCCCTTCCTTCTAGTCCTTCACTGATAAATTAGGGACGGCTAGCGCAGATAGTCCTCGTGTAGCTTAAAAACAAACAAAACCATTTCTGTCGGGCGAAAAGTATTCTTACAAATGATGAGCCCAGTGTTTCATATCAGTTATAATGTGTTTTTGAAACAATAATAGAAGTCACATTTTCAATATCTGCTCGTATTTATTTTGTAATCTCGTCAATCACTAATGGAATACTTAAATAGATAACCAAACACTTACGATACATTTTTATTTTCTATACATATTTTTATCCCTCCCTACTTACATAACGCTGTACTCTCACAAAACATGCCATAGATACATACAAATTACCAGCAGTACGAACTTAGTGTTTGACTTTCCAATTTGCTTAATAAATCAATTTTGTTGATGTCAATTATAAAGTTATATCTAACTGTAACTGTACAACCGTTCCCCATGGTTTTCGTATCCTTTTCGATGATTCTATATTTATTCATTTTTTTTTGTTTAAAATATATTTCTATATAAAGTATATCTAATGTACTTCAATTGATTATAAAATTCAAGTCTCTAGAGTTGATGGTATAAGCTATAAGTTTCCAGAGCTTGAAGTTATTAGATATTACAAGTTTTTATGTGAAAAAAAACAATAAATGTGTTATTTGTTTGACGGGGTTTTACTTTCGTTATAAAAAAACAATTTATTCTAATAACTTGTTCAATAAAACGTGGTGCTACGGGTTAAGTAAGTACTTTGTTTCTTTGTTGCTAAGCGTAAAGCTGCGCAATTCGCTATCCGTGCTGTGTCCATCGCAGGGATCGAACGACCAGTTTTAGGGTTATGAGTTTCACCCTCAAGCTTACTACTGAGTCACCGCGAAGCATATGGAGCTCTCATAAATCCCTAATTTAACGTTAAATAAACTTCGTGTTTTTTCTTTCGCGCGAGTTTTTTTTTTTATTTGGTAATATTCCTATTTTTTTCCTTTTTGTATTTCTTATGCTCTGGATTGAATCCAGGACCTTTCGCACCCCAAGCAAATGCGCTAACCAACTGAGCTAAAGCTGTTGCTAATAAGACACTTTGTAAAACTTGAACTATCATATTCTTTGCACATATACAACTTTATATTGCTGTTTCATGTATGATACAAGCTTAGCTTGTAAATCAGTAAAGATAGATGCGTATTTGATATTGCAGTCTGTCTACGTATAACACTTACCGGTATGTTAACGATCGATGAATCGGAGGGTGGTCCGTGAGGGATTCAGCTCATGGTTAGCTGAACAAATATACTGTACTAAAAACGTTGTTTAAAGTTCATTCCTACTGTTGAAATCCCTTCAGCATTGGAAAGTGCCCGAGTCGCCACAGTTAGGATTTACTAGAAAGTGCACGAAAGAAACACGATTTGGGCTAAACTGGTGTTATGAATGCTGGTTCAATATTCATTTAAGTATGTTTTTATGTTTGTAAATAAAGTTTAAATAATAAATACACATGAACTAGCTTATTGTATGTCCTCACAGATATTTACACAATAAAAAAACGTTATTCTTTAAGTATGTTTTTATGTTTGTAAATAAAGTTTAAATAATAAATACACATGAACTAGCTTATTGTATGTCCTCACAGATATTTACACAATAAAAAACGTTATTCTTTAAGTATGTTTTTATGTCTGTAAATAAAGTTTAAATAATAAATACACATGAACTAGCTTATTGTATGTCCTCACAGATATTTATACAATAAAAACCGTTATTCTTTAAGTATGTTTTTATGTCTGTAAATAAAGTTTAAATAATAAATACACATGAACTAGCTTATTGTATGTCCTCACAGATATTTATACAATAAAAAACCGTTATTATTTAGCGAACAACGCCAGCAACACAGACTCAAATGGTTAACAGACTCAAATGGTTAACTATATCGGTACATATCACGTTTGAAACACTTCTTTATTTGTTGGCCCGGCATGGCCAGGTGGTTAGGGCGCTCGACTTGCAATCTGAGGGTCGCGGGTTCGAATCCCCGTCCCACCAAACATGCTCGCCCTTTCAGCCGTGGAGGCGTTGTAATGTGACTGCCAATCCCACTATTCTTTGGTAAAAGAGTAGCCCAACAGTTGGCGGTGGATGGTGATGACTAACTGTCTTCCTTCTAGTCTATCAGTGCTAAATTAGGGACGGCTAGCGCAGATAGCTCTCGTGTAGCTTTGTGCGAAATTCAAAACAAACAAATAAATAAATATTTTCCTTGTTAAACTAACACATCGATACCCTTGTGTTAAGCAGCACATTGTATCGTTTTTCGTAAACAGAATCTTTATTATCACGGACAAACATAATTGAATAGCCAATGAAAAATTTTAGTTATTAATTGTCTTACAAACGCGCCTGATGCAGATTTCTGGCGTTTTGTACATTCATGCCCTTTGAAAGAAAATTCAGTAATGAAAAATTTCTTATTTGATTATTAGATAATGCTTTCAAAAACGATATGCTCTTTGTTATTAAAATTGCATTCACACAGCTATTTAAGATCATAATTTTTAGATCATCAGCTCACTAGAGGGCATTGTTATGATTAATTTGTGACCAAGGAACACTGCATAGAATATATTATTTTAAATGATACGTTTTTAAAACATACAACCAATATACATATTGACGTAACAGCGTGATATGCAAATTAAAAACACTTTGTTCGATATCAGGCTGGTACCTTCATTATTCTTCGTGATCTCCTTATTTTTACTTTTCGTATGTAATCATCACCTAGTCGTGATATATTTTGTAATGAACTCATAAGTTTTGTCTTTAATACCGGTTCTAAGAAATAGAGAGAAATAAATTACCGTTACATGTTCCGGAAAAAAATTAATGAAGTTTCTACACGTATTTCATCAACTAGAAAAACAACAACAAAATAAAAAACATTTCATCAAAATCTGAAAAAAGTGACAAAATAGTCTATGGTAATATTATAGCTCCCAAACAACAAAAAACCTGTCACATTTACAAGGAACTAACAAATTGGTAAATAACGATCCTTGAATTTAGGCTTAAGTCCAGCTTCGATAGACTGAATCTTGTTCGAAATCACTCACATAATGACTACACGTTACCTGAGTTATACCGGCGCTCAATCAAATGTTAACTGAAGAATCTAGATAAAGGGAATGGATTTTGTTGATATTTATATTCTCAGATATTTCTCATTCTCATTATTTTTTGCTCCGAGTCGTACTTAATCTTTCTGATCAGTTGTCTTTGAAAACGGCTAATAATGTAATTTAAAATCAAAGGATTTTTTCATTCCCTTAAAATATATATATATATATATATATATAAGATTAAAGTTTTCGTTTATTGGAGTACTTAAAGAAGATTGTAATACAGTTAGATATGTTCTCGTAACCAAATTGGTTAAATAAATGGCCCTTTTGAAGCTCCTTCCTCCTTTAACGTAATCCCACATTTCTTCACGAGAGCTTTCTTCTTTTGGCCCGAACATAAAGTTTACTAATAAAGTTAACACAGTTACACTATACTTTTCTTGTTGTATGCATTTGTTTTACGTAGAAATTTCAAATATAGATTCAGTGAATGTTGACTGGATTCCATTTTCATATATAATTCTGATTCAGTGAATGTTGACTGGATTCCTTTTTTTATATACGATCTGGATTCAGTAAATGTTCACTGGATTTCCTTTTTCATATACAATATTGATTTATAAAATCATCTGCGATCTGTCCACCACACAGGGAATCGAATCACGAATTTTAGCATTATAATTCTATAAATTTACCTCTCACCCACTGAGGGAGTGAGGGGTAGAAGGTTTCTTTACATATAAAGCCAGTAATTCCTGCCAAATCTATCAACTTATTTTCCTTAAAGATGTGATATATATATATATATATTTGATAAAGATATGATATATGTATACATATATATGATAAAGATATGATATATGTGTACATATATATGATAAAGATATGATACATATATACATATATATGATAAAGATATGATATATGTATACATATATATGATAAAGATATGATATATATACATATATATGATAAAGATATGATACATATATACATATATATGATAAAGATATGATATATATATATATACATATATATGATAAAGGTATGATACATATATACATATATATGATAAAGGTATGATATATGTGTATATATATATATATGATAAAGATATGATACATATATACATATATATGATAAAGATATGATACATATATACATATATATGATAAAGATATGATACATATATACATATATATGATAAAGGTATGATATATATATACATATGTATGATAAAGATATGATATATATATATATATATATATGATAAAGGTATGATATATATATACATATATATGATAAAGGTATGATATATATATACATATATACGATAAAGATATGATATATGTATACATATATATGATAAAGATATGATATATATATATATATATATATGGTCAAGTAAAATAATAAAACAATAGCTCTCATCATCAACCCATAAACACTAAGGTTATAAATATGGAATAAACACGTTTCTAAACTCTTTCTAAATAAGTGAGAAAACCATTGTGTAATTGATGTGCTCTCTTTAAGATACGAACCTAAAAGGAGGCGGGAAAATTAGCAATTAAATTAAACCTTTTTATAGCAAACTGATTATAATATACCATAAATTTTTTAAAGTTTTGGTTGATGTTGTTTTCTTACCAGCTGTTCCAAGGTTAAAAAACACATTAGATATAACCGGAACATCACCAGTCATGCATAATACTTCCGCATCCAAAACAGCTCACTATTTTTACCTCTTTCTTTTTTTATCAACGACTTGGTACGTTTCCAGCTTAGGGATGTTTCTCTGACACCCTTTTACGTGAAAATGGAGAAAGTTTCCAAATATTACTATGGTAGTGTTTGTTTCCTTTCGCACGCGTTTCTTTCTGCCATCTTTTCTTTTCAGTGGTCAATAGATCGATATAAATGGAAGTGTACGTTCTCCATATTATCACAGAAGATGTAGTTTGGGCGCTTAATTTTCTACGTTAACACTACCGATGTTTATTATTGAAATGGTTTATCTGTTTAAGTTTAGATATCCGAGAAAAGCTACACAAAGACTACCTACGCTATCAGCCCATAATTTGGAATTGATAGACTAGGGAGTTTGTTTGTTTGTTTGCTTTTGAATTTCGCGCAAAGCTACACGAACGCTATCAGTGCTAGCCGTCCCTAATTTAGCAGTGAGGGGAGGCAGCTAGACATCACCACCCACCGCCAACTCTTGGGCTACTCTTTTACCAACGAATAGTGGGATTGACCATGACATTATAACGCCCCCACGGCTAAAAGAGAGAGCATGTTTGGTGGGACGGGGATTGAAACCCGCAACCCGCAGATTGCGAGTCGAGTGCCCTAACCACCTGGTCATGCCAGGCCTATAATAGAGAGAAAACAGCAACTCATAAGCCCTCACCGCCAACACTTAGTTCATTGATTAGTAGGTTTTGACCGTCACCATTATAACTCACCAGGAAGAATATAAATTATTATATTTATTTTTTGGTAGTAACGGGACACGGACTTGCGGACCTCAGTCCAACACAGTAACCGTTAGATCACTCTAGGTCCTATACAAAATTGATCCTATATTCCTGCTTATATCCTTGTTTACATTTAAGCATTTACTTGTATTGTTTTAACTTAAACGCACCCTAACGCATCCCATATTTTTTTCTTTCCATCGTTGAAAGTATGGGCTATTCAACTTCCACGCCAAGAAGTAATAAGATAAGAGTTACATAAAAAAATAACTTCATATGTATGCAAATTAAAAAAAAAATCTATTTTTCTTTCTTGGATAAATGGTTGTCTTTGTTTGATTTCTTGAATAATTTATGTTCGAATTTTTCACCTGATGTCCACAAAATTCATTTTTTCTACCATTTTCTGAACAAGATACATTTCTAAACAATATTCATATTGTTATTTATGCCATATTTTTCTGGTTCACTTGATCACACAAATCCAAAAGCTTTAAGTAAAATAGAAAGCCATTGCTTTTTTTACGATGCTTGCAAACTAACAATTAAATAAAATAATATATTAGAAGTAATTTAACTAGTTTTATGAAATGTTCTATTAATAAAGTTTCTTAATTTCTTTTATATGCTGCTAGAAACCGGGTTTCGATACCCGTGGTGGGCAGAGCACAGATAGCCCATTGTGTAGCTTTGTGCTTAAATTCAAACAAACAAATCTTGTATATGTACTGGAATGACTCTGAAAGGTAAAATATTTTTGACTGGCATTTATCAACCCCAGATAATTATATGCAATCCTCTTTTTTATCGCCCCCCCCCAGTGGGTTTAAGGTAATTTTTACAAACCTACTACACTAAAATCCATGATTCAATTTCTGGTAGTGAACAGAGCGTAGATAGCCCATTGTGTACCTAAAACAACTAAAAGCACAACTCTATCTATCTGTAAAACATCAACGGCAAACTTTAAACTCAAATAAAGCGTAATATGGGCCACTTTATAAAATTCCGTTTCATGGTCAGTCATTTATAGGCACATACAATTGTTTATAAATATATTTTTGACTTGAACCGCGCGTTATGCGACAAATACGGTAAACAGTCAGTTGAGACACCCCAAAAGGTTAGTTCACAGCAATTTCACATTTAGAATTACTGGATAGAGGGTTTGTTTTTGTTTATTTATTGTTAAGCGCAAAGCTATACAACGGGCTATCTGTACTGTGACCACCACAGGTATAGAAGTCTTATGAATAGCGTTATAAGCCTTCACACTCACCGCTGTGAGGCTGACCAGAGGGGGTGAAACAAGTGAGCAACCCTCAGCACCTACGCAACTACTTTTAACCGACAAGTGAAATTAACTGTACTGAGCGGCATATATTGGGTCTGGACTTGCCAGTACTCAGCCCGAAATGCAAACCAAAAGGCCTCACCTGACTCAGTTACTAAGAGTTTCTGACCAAACTTAATTTAATTAGGTAGAGCAGAACTAAAATAATTATAAAGTAACGCATGTATTAGTGAAGATAATTTGGTATCAACCCCTTCCAGTGGCATATCAGTAAATCTGCAGACTTGTAACGCTAGAAACCGGGTTTCAATACACGTAATGGGCACAGCACAGATAGTCCATTGTTTAGATTTGTGTTAAACTACAAATAAGCAAATTGGTGTTAAAAAACTGACTAGAAATAACGATTGTTGTAAATCAATATACCGCGAAACTGAAATCTACAATGATTAGACTGCATTATATTGTCAGTTTGGAACACGCACTGCATTGACAGATTGGAACACGCACTTTTAAGAAAATACTTGGCCCTAGTACCAATAATAAATATCTCACGTGTTTCGGACAATTTGGATGATTTATAATAGTCTTAAATTCACACTAAACCAAAAGTACAATAATAATCCATGAAAGATGTAGAAGATATGAAAATTACAAACAATAGGACTTGATGAAACAGAAAAATGATACAGGAGATGACACTGCTACTGGGAATGTGACTATGAAGATGATCCATGACACCGCTAATGCAAATCTGACTATGAAGATGATCCATGACACTGCTACTGTAAATCTGACTATAAAGATGATCCATGACACTGCTACTGTAAATCTGACTATAAAAATAATCCATGACACTGCTACTGTAAATCTGACTGAGAAGATGATCCATGACACTACTACTGTAAATCTGACTATGAAGATGATCCATGACATTGCTACTGTAAATCTGACTGAGAAGATGATCCATGACACTACTACTGTAAATCTGACTATGAAGATGATCCATGACACTGTTACTGTAAATCTGACTGAGAAGATGATCCATGACACTAATACTGTAAATCTCACTATGAAGAGGATCCATTACACTGCTACTGGGAATCTGACTATGAAGATGATCCATGACACCGCTAATGCAAATCTGACTATGAAGATGATCCATGACACTGCTACTATAAATCTGACTATGAAGATGATCCATGACACTGCTACTGGGAATCTGACTATGAAGACGAACATCATCCATATCTGTGTATGTTAATATCCATCATCCTGAGTTATCTGTCTCGATTATCATATTTTTTTTGTGGTAAGTGGAAACTATCCCATGAACTGTCTTGCTTTAAAAGTTTCCCCCGAGAAGGTGGATAAAAAAGCCCTTTATATAGGGATCATTTCCGCTTTTTTATATATAGATCTTTGACTTTCATCAACCACACTTGGCTGGATCGTTTACCAAACTTTTACATGGTAATTGAAAACTGTCCGACTGTTTACAAGGATTATCTTGTTTTAGGATTTTTACCCGAAAAGTGGAATAAAAAAATGACTATAAAATAGCGTACATTTCCAATTTTTTAAATATACTTTTGGTTTTTAACTTGAAGACACGAGTACGTAATCAGTGAAATGAATCAATTATTAACTTTCACAAAACAGGGTATACAATTAGCATCTAATGATGCCATTAGAGACTTACTAACAAAAGGAAGAAGGAAGGGAAACATTATCTAACGTTGTCCTTTGTATAATTTTTGCCTCCTTAATGAGTACCCTAAGCTATTGCAATTAATGCATAACTAAAATTCTTCTTTATTTGATACTTAGAGCCTTAGATTGGTTTTCGTGCATATTATGCTAGTTTATTTAGATATCCTTTGGTTCCGGCGGTATGTTTCGAGGCTTATAACGCTAAAAATCGGGGTTCATTACCAGCAGTGGGCAGAGCACAGCTAGCTCATTGTGTAGCGTTGGATTTAACAAGAAAACAAATAAAACATCGTGCTGAATAAAATTTGTCAATGGAATAAACTGAACGATCATGAATTTCGTTGACAGAATAATTTGGTTGAGACCAAGAGATATCCAAATGTTTATAGAACATTCCAAGAAAGACAAAGGTCAGTAAGTTAACCATCACAATCTTGGAAAAGTTTTTGAAGATCAAAACCTTATTTTTTTGTTTGTTTGTTCCATAATAATGTTATATAAAATGGATAACTACATTAAAAAAAAATCGTCAAAACTTACTTAATGAAAAGTCTGCATAATTTCAACACCCCCTAAGATCACATAGGCGTTGTTGACCAGTTTCCGTACCAGACGATAACATGAGACTGCCGAGGACGCAAAAATGTGTCGATATTAGTTTCTCTAATTTCAATTATTTTTTAAATTGTTCAATTTAGTCTGTTTTTTCCATCACTATCTTTTTAATTGTTACGCACGATATTGTTCCCTTTTCCATTTAGTCTGTTTTTTATTCACTATCTTTTTAATTGTTACACACGATATTGTTTCATTTAGTCTGTTTTTTTCCTCACTATCTTTTTAATTGTTACACACGATATTGTTTCATTTAGTCTGTTTTTTCCTCACTATCTTTTTAATTGTTACAAACGATATTGTTCTCTTTTTTCATTTAGTCTGTTTTTTCCTCACTATCTTTTTAATTGTTACACACGATATTCTTCTCTTTTTTTTAAAAGACAATATTTTGAATACATAGTTGAAGAGGTTCTTGTCCTCTAAGAAGTATTGAAGCAAGTTATATTAAATAACATAGTTTGCAAAGTTTGAAAAATTTGTAAGTATTGTTGCACCATTTTTTCACAAGCTTTTAGAAAATTTAAAACCTTCAGATTAGAACTAGAGTCAGGAAATTTCTAGACGTCACACATCATCACACAGCAGCTAACTCGACGTGGCTTTGCTATAAGAAAACAAACACACACATCATCATCATTACGTCAGGCTAAAAACTCCTTCCAGCAACAATACAAAATGTTTAAATTAAAATATTTAAAACATAGCCTACAACAATATACATAAATGAAAAACAAAAACAAGCTGGAAACATAAACATTATTCAAATTTGTATTTGAATTTAATGAAAAATTAAATCGGTTCTCATTCCTGATGATATTTTCTATCATGGGCCTGATTAGTTTTTGTTAAATTAAAATATAACTATCTGTGGCTCAGAAGTAAGTCTGAAGACTTATGACGCTAAAAACCAAGATTCGATACCCTTGGTGGGCAAAGCACAAATAATCCATTGTGTAGTTTTGATCTTAACAACAAACAAACAATTTAGATACAAAATTAAATATATTTTTTTCTATTGCCAATATGCTTTTGCTCGCTTCCTTCATTTTTTCAAAAGTAATTTTTTATATATCAGATAGGGTAATGATCACATTTAGAAGCTCGCTGTTAATAATGATTAATTATATAGAAATGACATTACAAATATGAAGTTCCTAAGAACGCTTTATTACATAAAGTCAAATGGATACTTTATTGCACTAAATGTTTCATAACTTCCTTAATAATTACTACATTATAGAACTAAAATAAAAAGATAATGTCACCGCCAAATAAAAAATTAAAAATCGCGATTCATGCTATTCGGTCTGAATAGAGTAGTTCAAGAACTGACGGTAGGGGTTGTCTTCGCTGTTGTTTATCGCTTCAAAATTAGGGTCTTCTAGTGCAGATAGCTCTTTTGTGACTTTGCGAGAATTTCAACAAATAAACAAGGTACAAGGCCCCATCTATCGGTGTCAGTGTAAATATTTATGAACCTTTTTGTTTACCATATATGGATTACAGATAGAGCGTTTTTGGTTTAGCAGATTAACTACGTTCTATTTTAAAGCATTCATTAGAAGAATTGGCAAAGTTTTTGAGTAAATTAAAACTTTCCCCACTTTGACAAGTGTATTCAGAAGGTGAAACTTATAACATTTTGGATTAATTTGTTAATTACTTCGGTGTTGAATTATTTTTTATTTGATTATTTTTGTTTTTTGAATTTCGCGCAGAGCTACACGAGGGCTATCTGCGCTAGCCGTCTCTAATTTAGTAGTGTAAGACTAGAGGGAAGGCTGCTAGTCATCACCACCCACCGCCAACTCTTGGACTATTCTTTTACCAACGAATAGTGGGATTGACCGTCACGTTATAACGCCCCACGGCTGAAAGGGCGAGCATGTTTGGCGGGACAAGGACGAACCCGCGATCCTCAGATTGCGAGTCGAGCGCCCTAACCACCTGGCCATGCCGGGCCATGATACACATGAGAAAGAACCCCTAGAAAAATACACACATCATCAACTCTGTTTTTTGTTTTTTGCTTTTCAATGTCACAAGTGGACATAACAAAATTAGTCCAGTATTAAAGTTTAAGACAGCTGGGATGTATATCACAAATTTTTGTGTTTAGCTCCTTCATAAGATTAGTTATTTAATAATATTTCATAGCTAATCCATTTTCATATCGTTTTTCTTTATAGCATCGACACTTTTCTAGTAAATTTAAACTTTTTTATCAGCTCACTTAAACTTTACATGGCAGAATGTTTTGAAGGGAAGAAAACAAGATTCTAATGTAAGTGTGTATACTTAAGAGCAAAGACAACAAAAAACACTTGCTGGTACTTGGTAGTTACATGTTCCTGTATGTTTAACCGATAGCCTCTTGGTAATAAATCAATGTTGAATGTGTGTGTGTGTATATATATACCAGTCAGCTTACTGATTTCCTTTTGAGGAGACTAAAGTTTATTAGTGGAATCAATAGAAAGATCTACCTTCACTGAGGTCAGAAAGAGACAAAAAGTAAAAGTATGGTACTTTCTCATCTTGCTCAGCAATAAATTTCAGAGTTTTTTTTTGGTTTATTACTCGACCTTCATACTCTCTCCATTAAATTATATCAGTAAATTATATAATTAATTAAATTATATAATGAAATGAAGATTACTTATAGTTATCAAACTAGCATCTAGGTAAATTATGTAAAGTGAATATTTCTTGTAGATATCATTTGTTGGCTTCTGTCTTTCGATGCGACAGCGGTAAGATCACGAACTTACAACGCTAAAATTCGGGGTTCGTTACCCCGCGGTGGATACAGTAGATAGTCCATTACGGCTTTGCTCTAAAATAAAACGCACACTTTTGTTGATTTCTATAGTGCGGCTGGGCAACTAAACGATTTCGTACAAATTTTATACTGGTGTGAGGCACAAACCTCCAGTCAACAATACTGTTATCTTGACAAATCGAACTCTTTGACAGTTTTCGATTTTAGTTCCTATACTTATGTGTTCACTCTTATCATTGGTAGAAATACTTGAGTAATCTTACACTTATTGTTAATTATGTTACTATAGTTTGTGTGTTTGATTGGCACAATTTGTTTATCCAGAAGTCAATAAGAATGAAGTTTTGTAGCCCGAGAAATTCTTAAAATTAATCGGTATTGTTGTGAACAACATTACCTCATTCAATCCATTGTATTAAGTTTTGAAAGATGCCTGCCTGGAAGGTTTTCCTTCAACTTCTGTTACAATATTATTTCTCAGAAATACTGAAAGGTTACAAGTGTTTAGGTAACTAAAGCTTTATTTATTGAAATCATCTTATTTACTTAATTATTTTAAAGTTTGGAAAGAGGTTATTAAAGTAAATTTCATTTCGAGATTGGCATTATTCAGTTCCCACATTTATATAATGCCCAAAATAACCAATAAAAATCGCACTCTGTATAAAAATCAACATAAGTCATTGAACAAACAGCATTATACTGCATTATATTAGACTCATTTTTTTTTGGACTTCTCTCATGCCACCAGAGCTGAATCAAAAAGCAAATAAATGAATATAACAACGTTTGCAATGTTTAACTTTGGTTATCAAATAAGCTGAGAAGATGTGCACTATATTATCTAAGCTTGATTAATCAAATTAATTAATTAATTAAATGAGGTGTCTAAGGCACTCACAATATTTTTTTTATTTTTCTAATTATTGATTATTGCTAACTGACCTCTTTGATTTTCAGTCGCCATAGTGATAGTGGATAGGAAAAAAAATATTTTCAGCACGTCCAGAGACATTAAAATTATATTGGTTATTTTACATTCTTAACTGGATTCTAGATTATGTCAAGAAAAAAAATATATATATATTAAATTTGATTTATCTAAATCATTCAGTAATGAAATTCTTTATAAACACTTGAAAAGATAAACTGTTAATGATTCAGAAGTTTGTTTAATAATCTAGATACTGAATAACATAATTGTGTTTTCATTTTTGTGCGTAGTGTAACAAAATCTAAGTAAACTTTATTTTAGTATATTGTCATCATGCCTAGCCCTCTAGTGGCTTAGCGGTAAATCTCTGAACGTACGACTCTAAGAATTTCAATACACATGGTGGGAATAGCACAAAAGCCATTTATGTAACTTTGTGCTCAACTAAAAACAAACAAGCATAGCACAAATAGTCCATTGCGTTGCTCTGTGCTTAAAAACAAAAAAGTATCCATATTTTGTTTGCATGATAATAAAATTATAGTTTAAGCTTCTATATAAAGGCGTCTCTAACTATACAAGTATTATTAAGCTTTTTAAAGAAAAACTATCAAATCACGTACAGTGTAATTATTGTTTTAATATTCTTAATTAACGCGAATTTGTGAAGATTATTTCGTCACTCGTGTTTTTCAGCAATAGGGAATTTAATTTTAGATGAATAATAACCTCGTTTAAACAGGTAAAAGAAAATTAGGATTCAATGGGAATCTTTACGTATTTGTATAATAAACTTCAATCTCAGTTTTTAGTTACTCATTCCAGTGTTATCAGAATTAATTAGCTTTAATATCAACTCATTTCACTTTAGAAAATTTGAAATCCTAGGTTTAGAAAGTGTCATTCATAAATAAGAAATTGTATTAAAACTTACTAAATTAAAGACAAGAAAACAGATAGATCTCAGTGTTTAGAGATAATTCTTATGAAAACAGAAAAGGACTTCCAAGTTTTACATTTGCTTGTATGTGTCGTCATGTGTAAGCTAACCAATGAGAGAGAGAGAGGTGAGAAAGAAATGATATCTATATAGATTTGAAATCGAAAATATTTTTCTTTTCTTTAAAGACGAAGAAAAACTTATTAATCAATTTTTAATATATCAGGAATGTCTGACTTTAGATTTCAATTTTCTATTAGAAATATTTTTTTTTGCAAATCTTCATTATACAATTAATTTGCAAGATCTAAGTACTTTAAGGGTTAAAAAGTTAACGAATGAATGGAGTAAAATTAGCGAAATTTACATAACTGATGCGAATTTACATAATCTTTTTGTCCCTTAAGTTTACTATTTACCATTTTATCCAAACAGAGATAGTTATTGTTTAAATTTC
>NW_013668367.1:103267-104878 GCF_000517525.1 Limulus polyphemus | reverse complement strand
GTAAATTTAACCAAGTTTCTATCAAATCATAACTAGTAAATTTAACCAAGTTTCTATCAAATCATAACTAGGCCTTTTAACCAAGTTTCTATCAAATCATAACTAGGCCTTTTAACCAAGTTTCTATCAAATCATAACTAGGCCTTTTAACCAAGTTTCTATCAAATCATAACTAGGCCTTTTAACCAAGTTTCTATCAAATCATAACTAGGTCTTTTATGCAGTATTTCAGAAGATTTGTTTGATTTTGTTTGTTTGTTTGAAGTTAAGCACAAAGCTACACAATGGGCTATCTGTGTTCTGCCCACCACGGGTACCGAAACCCGGTTTCTAGCGTTGTAAGTCCGCAGACATACCGCTGTGCTACTGGGGGGGGGGGGCATTTCGGAAGAAGAAAACATCTTAGAGCACATGATTTTCCTCTAAACAAAATGGATAAAACAAGACACTGACTCCCCCAAGAAAGTATGAGTTTGTTACACTATAACTCAAAAATCTCTAGTGCTTCTCCGCCCCCCTCCCCAGTGGCACAGCGGTATGTTTGCGGACTTACAACACTAGAATCTGGGTTTCGAGACCCGTGGTTGGCAGAGCACAGATAGCCCATTGTATAGCTTTGTGTTTAATTACAAACAAATAAACAAGCTTCTCCGGTGTCAGCAAAATAAAATTAAATCTATTTATTTCTTAACAGATTTTGCTTTAGGGGTAAAAAGAGAGTTATATGAAACGAAAGAACCAGTTCATTTTTCAACAACCACCCGTTAGTGAAATGCTCACACTTATCATTACAAAACAGTTTTCTGTTTAACTGAATACATGTTTCATATCTTCCTAAAAACCTGTAATTTATGCCACAATGAAATACGTAGAGATTTGTTAGCATAATTTTCACAGAAATTGAATAAAACATACACTTGCTGAAATATCTGCTATTTCGCACATGAATCTGAAAATACTGATTCAACATAAAAGATAGTGCGTGGTCTTGAGCAGGGAGGAGTAGTGTGCTTTGGACATAACAATTGTACCACGGAGTCTCGTGCAATGGAAAATACGCTGCAGGGCTACTGTTAAGACGCACCGTCAACAAATATGACACAACTGTACATAGCGACGTGTACTGTAACGATGTGGTGAGCCTCAAAACTCGTTTTAATATAAGGAACTCGTACTCAAACACTATGTTAAATAATTAAAACAATTTGTTATCCATTTTTTTGAAAATATAATATTTTAACATTATAATTATAAATCTGTTGGAATACTAACACTGAACTATAGGGTATGAAAAATAAATGTTTTAATAACCTGAATTTATTCACACTGTCTGATAATTCTAATTACATAAAGTTACTTTAATTGATTGAAATACTGTTGTTGTTAAAGGAAAAAAGATGCATAGACAGATCCCAGACAAGCCAGGAGTTTATCAAGAATAACTGAAATTTATAATTACACAAAGCTACATTCGTTAATAGACATACTGATGCTACTGAGGGAGAGAAGATACTTAAAGAGATCCCAGAGAAGTCACGAATTTATCCAATCTAACTGAAATTTATAATTACACAAAGCTACATTCGTTAATAGACATACTGATGCTACTGA
>NW_013668367.1:100173-102525 GCF_000517525.1 Limulus polyphemus | reverse complement strand
AAAGAGATCCCAGACAAGACACGAATTTATCCAGTCTAACTGAAATTTATAATTACACAAAGCTATGTTGGTTAATAGAAATATTGTTGTTGCTGGGGAAGAGTAGATACTTAAAGAGATCCCAGACAAGACACGAATTTATCCAGTCTAACTGAAATTTATAATTACACAAATGGTTAATGGAAATATTGTTGTTGCTGAGAGAGAGAGAAAAGTATTTAGAGAGATCCCAGACAAGTTCTTCTGAAGTTTTGGTTTTAAAGAATAGTTAAGAATCTATCTCTATGCATAGAAATTTTTATTCCAAGAACAACAAAAACTTTATTTGTATTAAAAGCTTGCAGCACTGCATCTACTTATGGTTTTCTTTGTTACAGAGGATATTGGGCATCGAAAAAAGATGCGGATTTGAATAGCTAGGTGGAATAACATTTGCTTTTAGTTGAGATCTGCGAAATTTGTGTTTGTTTGGATGAAAAGAAATAAACATCGTGTTATTTTTAAGAAATGATTCTGAGCTGAGTTCTAGAAAAAAAAAAAGAGTTAAAAGCCTTCAAAGCCTCGATACATATTTATCATTGGATTGTAGAGGAGAAAATTTCCATTACGATTTGGTTTTAGATGCTCTTATAGATTCTTGCTTGGTGACCTTATGAAGCAAAGGATTTTTAACCACATACAACGCTTTTTTAACCACATACAACAACCACATACAACGCTTTTTTAACCACATACAACCTAGGCTTTTTTTCTTTTAAAGAAAAGATTTAAAACGAATCTTAGAATAATTATCTAATTTTAATTTTCGTGAACTAAGAGGCTATAGCAAAAACTTGTGACACAAGTCTAGAACTAAAGATATTTAAAATTTCCACAAGCGTATGACATGACATATGGATGTCTTAATTTAACAACATCGTCAACAAAAATATTACATCTTTAACTTGAACGAACTATATATTTTCTTACCCTTACGATACGAGTAAATGCAATTTATTATTATATGTGAACGTATAGCCTAAATTTCCTGTGTCAAAGCAGATTTCTTGAAATGTGAAAAAAAAAACGTATTCTCGTGGATTGAGAGTGAGCTTTAACTCTCTGATAGCCAGATCTTTTTCACACCAATAAATTTCTACTGTAAAAGTTCGCTTGTCGTCAGTGGCGGCTGCAGGCCTATTCAGATGAAATATGGGGCTCAGAGACCGTATTATTCTATATATCTGTAACCTATCAGTAAACGGTTTGTCATGTCTTCTATTCTAACATTATATATTACATAAGTTGGGGTTAGAGGAAGCACGTGACTTTTTCTATACTCTGAATTGACCAATGCGACAACAATTCATCAGGAAAACTGCCACATTACAGTGTATCTGGTATTCTTGTGTGTTGTCGAGATCTACTTGTAGGAGGTTAACCAGTATAATTCATCTCTAAATAACTTGGTGAATCTGTTCCCTCCTTGCTGTGTTTTATGCTTACAAAGTCTTCTAGACTAGTATATGATGACGACCGTTTCTTTTCTCAGTTCATACAAAAGGGATTTACCTAAAAGTTTAGTTTCTATATATCTCGATTTTTTTGAATTGTAAATACTTTTCTGAGAACAGGGATTCTACTTATACTGTAATCTCTGAATGGTTATTTGTCTTTCACCGATTTTTATTTATATTCTTTATAAATCTCGTGTGTTAAGAGCGAATAATGTATTGTTTCATTATTCACTTGGCTGTGTGTTCACGCTTGTTTCTTGTAAAAAGATATAACATTTATCATACTACGTGTTTAATATAAGAAGCCAAGATTAAATAATAATAGTAAAGCACTACAGAGCAAAAGATCGTGTGGCATATTCAAATCAGTAGAAGTTATTAGACGTTTTAATCTTTCACTGAAGGCAGGTTTCAAGTCATGTAAGACTATGAAATGAATTCCTTCATATGAAAAAGATGTGTTTTCGTTCTGGGCCATAGTAACGATTTTGAAATCCTGTAGACAAACAGAGATCTGGTTGTTGATCCACAAAAGTTGTAGAATTATTGCTGTTGGGTTCGACTTATTGGTTTACTATGGCTTGTATCACCAAGGCACCAACAGAATGATTTATAAAATAAACCTAACTTGTATTTGTGGACATAACTTTGAAGCGAAACTACGAATACTGAAACGTTTGTGGAAAGTGCCTAAATATTGATGTTTCAACAGCAGTGAGATTTGAATTCTGTCCGCAATGAAAATGATAATATCCAAGATTTATTTTCAACTACGAACTTAGTTTGTGGTTTGTTGAAAGTTTCCAGTGTACAATATTTTACAGATAGAATTAAACGAAACATAAATCATTTCATC
>NW_013668367.1:95986-99212 GCF_000517525.1 Limulus polyphemus | reverse complement strand
TACTCGTTTTACCAACGAATAGTGAGATTGACCGTCACATTATAACGTCCCCACGGCTGAAAGGACGAGCGTATTTGGTGGGACGGGGATTCGAATCCGCGATCTTCAGATTCCGAGTCAAGCACCCTAACCACCTGGCCATGCCGGGGCCATAACCACCTGGCCATGCCGGGCCTATCCTTGTTGGTCGTCGTTCATCCGCGGTACCCCACGCCGAAGTCTCTCAAAGCTTGGTACTTTCTCCTCTTCTCTATATCTTGGGAAACTCTTAGCGTATGTTTTTCAAACTATAGGCTTTGGTCTCGAAAGGCTTAAAACATATCTAACAAACACGATTGACCAAGTAACATAAGCAAAAGGTATAATATAACTCTAAAGAACATATAATCTATCTGGTTATCCATATATCTATCTATGGTATACGGATATCAGTCATTGAAGGCATTTTTTCCATTTGATTAGAGTATTCTTATATATCGTAGAATAACTTAATGCTATTTCCAAGGAATGATTATTTTCTAATTTCGCTGGCCGCTTGGATCTCCCTATTCCTTTCGCTTCATGTTTATTTGTGTGTGTGTGTGTGTATAGATAGATGTGTACGTGAGTGTGTGTTTTTGAAAACCAATTATCAACAAAAACGCACGGGATGCGCCGCGAAGTTTTGTAAATAAAGTTCGCGAGTTAGATTTTTTTTTTTATATAATTTGTTTTGGATTATAAGGTAGTCATGCAACTTGGGGGGGGGGGAGACAGATCTTTCGGGAAAGCCCGATAGGAGGTCAAGCTTTCCTCCATATATTTTTTTCAACCACGCGTATTCAAATGATAATGAAATCTTCGAAAACCCTTAAAAGGAACATGGAAAAAAAAAGCTTTCAATTGAGGGCGAGATGAGCGCGCGTGTTATTTCCCATCGTTCCATAAGTGCACGAAGGACTGCCGACGCGGATATTATCCAAGGAAAGGATGTTTTCTATATTGTTCAAGTTATGACGATATTTTCCAAGATTGCTGACTGCGCGAGGTAAGGGAACATATCCACATAGACATTAATATGAGCAAACTGATGACGCAGAACACGCGCCTGCTGTTCCTATTGTGGAATATGATTTCTTTTATTCCTGAAACACCTGCCCTTACCCTACTACGAGCAGTAATTTATTCCGAGGAATTTAATAACGCTGCCGACAGCTAGTCTGCGGACTTCATTTTGTCACCAATATTTCAGGAGTTGCTCTTTGCCTTCATTGACTAAGGAAGGCCACAAAAGACACGCATTTCGGCATTACACATACCAGCCAACTTTATACGTGATTGAATGGTACAGAATCTACTATACACTGCTTGTTTTCTTGAGTGATTTCTTCAGTGAATTGTAGTCCGGAAAGGGTCAAAACGACAAACTTTAGGCTTTGTGCTTGAATCATAATTAGAAAGTTGCACTGAATGTCCTGAATTTAGGCTGTAAGTTTGTTAACAAATTTACAGTACAACTGATCTTTTCGAAGACGTACGATGGACGGTTTTACGAATGTGAACAAGCCTTTTTTTATTGGAGTGTTTATTGGAGTGCTAAGAAATGTCTTTCTGCACATGTTAAAAGTTGTAATGAGATTTTTTCTAGACACAAGCCCCCCCCCCCCCCCACGTGGCACAGCGGTATGTCTGTGGACTTACAACGGTAGAATCCGAGTTTCGATACCCGTGGTGGCAGAGCACAGATATCCCATTGTGTAACTTTGTGCTTAATTACAAACAACCTAGACACAAAATGTTGCTATTGAGAAATTAGATACTTTCTAATAAAATCTAATTTATCGTAAGATGAATCTGGATCGTTTCTGTGCTAAATAACATAATTTAAGAACATACACAAATCTAAATAGATGGCTTAGGAATAACAGATGGAAATATTACAACCATATTTTTTAATGAATACTTTGATGAGTTAATAAGTTGAAGATGGACAAGAAGACTAGCTTGCTAGTTCATTATTTTTTCTGAAAAATAGTAATGTAAATTAAAGTAAAATAATAATAATAAATCGGTGCTATAACAAAAAAACACGTAATTTGGTGTTATTAACCCTACCCTAAAAATATCATTTGTAAATGACTTAAAATTGATAATAATTAAAATTGACTTACTCAAAACATTTCACATCATAACAGTCGTTGTTCATGTAAGTTGATGATATTAATAGCACCTAGACCACTACTATATCTATCGCATCCCAGCAGGCCTGATGAGCCCTGGTATTGAGTAAAATGCTTCGTAGGTACTAGACATAGCAGATATAGTGTAACTGACATATTATAAAGTATATCTTATTTACTTTCTCTCATTATTTCTTAGGAATAAATCTGGAGCTTCAAGCATTTGTTGCTTTTGCAATACGTTTGTTATCTATTACTTTTTCTGCGATTCAAAAGTTTCAGAAAAAATATATGCATCTAAACAATGATCCAATGTGAAATTTTATACACATGGTATTGCTATGAGAGCTAATCACCATATAGTGTAACAATTCACATATTCAATCATCTTTCCATTAGCCCTCCCCTTCTACTAAAAGCTAGATTGTGGTGATTAGAAAAGAACAAATAACACCAAAAACTGTTTTCTATTAAAAGGTTTACATCTTAACACTTTTTGACGAGAAATTCTTCTATTCTGTGGTTATGAAAGCTTACAAAGCACTAAAATATAGCGTAGTTAAAAAAAGAAGAAATATCTGTAACATTTAACCACAAAAGGGGAGCATGAAGGAAAAACTTGCTTTTCCACAATTGGTAACCAATTGTATACTGGAGGTAGTAGAAGAAAGTTAAAAGGTTAAAGAACCCAGTGATCTATGACAGCTAATGTAGGAACTTTCACAGGAACTGTAGATAGGATAATTTAGAAACATTTAGGTCTACAAAAGTAACACCAATTCAATGTTCAGAAGTTTATTTCAAAGCAAATAACCGAATGGAAAACCAGCTCTCAAAGTTTGTAAGATCAATGTCTAGCATGTGAAAACTAGAAGTATGTTGTCACATTAGACAAAACATATATTTAAGTAAGTCTCTACAAAATACCGGGCGCTTATTATTGTCTTTCAGGAGATACAGTGTTTTAAAATGTCAGAGAGCGTGTCACAATTTTTTTCTAAGGATAAGTTTAAAATCTGTACAGTTCAGAAATATGCAAAAATGAGCTCTGTACATTATCAGACTAA
>NW_013668367.1:86641-95011 GCF_000517525.1 Limulus polyphemus | reverse complement strand
ATTTTGACACGCCTATACCGTGAGCTCTGTACATTATCAGACTAACGTTTTGACACACCTATACCGTGAGCTCTGTACATTATCAGACTAACGTTTTGACACACCTATACCGCAAGGAATATATAAACATCTTTCTGCTGATTTGATACCATTAAAAATGAACCATTCAGCTATGGTCCAAATCAACATGCTAGAATCCTTAGTAGAAACGAGAAGTAGTCTTATGTCATTCGTTGGTCTCTAATGGACTTCTGTTTTTGTGAATTGCTGAAACGAGCCACCGGGAATTGTCATCTGCGTCTGGTTGACGGACTTCGGAAAGTACGTAAAAAGAAAAGGAACAACTGCAAAGTAAATTACACTGCAGTGCAATAATCCATAACCAGATATCTCACTCAGAACATCATCAGGAATGGAAGAAAGGGTTGTAACGTACTCGTGAACATCCAATCTGTACTCTTGTTATGCATAGAATAAAAACGTTCAGCTTTGACCTCTAGTAGATATTATGTACCACAAAAGTAGTAAGGGCCGCACTTCAGACTCACCGAAAGAGGGCGCCACATACGTGTCGAGGGAGGGGGAGATGGAAAAATGTCATCAAAGATGAAGACCAAAAACCAAGAACGACAAGCTGTTCCTCATCTCTAGACACCTGTGTTTCAGTGGTATAAATCTGATGTTTAGATGTTCCTCCTGTTTAACCACATATGTTTCAGTAATATAATTTCTACTTTCTTAGATGTTTTTTTTTCTCTTTAATCACTTGTACCTTTGTGAGCAGTAAGCCCTACATTATCGCGCCCAAAGGATGAAGCCTCACGCTGATTGGCTGCCTCAGGGGAGGTAAAAAGGGTGGGGTTGATGTCATCAAAGATAAAGACGTCATAGTTTCAAAAGTTGCCACCAGTTAGCTGGGCCTTCTGGTGACACTTTGTTGAACTATTACGTCATGCCCGCCTGTCATGGCGGCCTAGCAACGCATCCCTAGCTTTTGGAACTATGATAGCGCAAAGCTACTTAATGGACTATGTGCGCTCTCTCCACCGTGAGGAATCTATCCTGGACTTTAGCATTGTAAGTCCGGAGACCTACCAGTGACCAACCAAGAGAGTGAGAATCATCTAAAACAAAGAAAAAAGTTTATATAAGTGAAATATACATATATAAGTGTCAGTCATGAAGAGCAGGAAAACATATTTACATCACTGATATAGATATTCTTAAATGGAAAATCACTTAAAAAGGACCAGTTGTATACCACTGAGATGTGAAGAACATTTAAAAATAACATATCTGTAATTTGTTAAGAGTAAATCTATCCAAATGATCGTGACTTTGTCTGAAAGAGGAGAATGGGAGTAACGAATTTAATGCAAAAGTTAACAGTTTTAGATCTGCACAGACAAAAATCCTCCTGCTTACGTTAGATCTTTTTTAACTCATTAAATACATTTTTAGTAATACATTTTGAAACAATGATAAAACAAATAATGTATTTTTCATTATTTATAGCAATACAATATTAGCTCTGTAGATGACCTCTATTTTACAAGAGATGGCAAGTATATTAATTTATTTCTGATATGGTTATATTTCTTGTCTTGGGATTAAAAACCGAGACCTCTCGCCTGCCAGGAGAGTACTCTATCAACTAAGCTAAAGTGCTAGCTTTCAGTTGAGTGACTAGTGGAGCACTTTTTTTTTTTTAACAACTTGAACTACTATACAAATATGCTAGATTAGATCAGTGTTAATTGTCGGCGTGTATATATATATATATATATATTTACTTGCACACTTTTCTGATGAGAAGTACTGATATAGAAGCTGTACCCCCCCATAAAAAATAGTGTGAATTGAGACCCTTCATCAGAATAAGTGATTTTACACCAACGATAGAATCATGACATATTAAAGAGACATACGCGATGAAATAAACTTGTTTTTCGATATGTCTGTCTTGAGGAAGTACTGATTTCGAGAACAAACGACGATCATATAATCTTATAGATATGATAAAATGTTTTCAATGAAAGTGATTTGGCTAACAGTTGTTGTTTTTAATTTTATCTTAACATACTATTTATATGACTTGCTGTTCTCTTTATATATATATATTCACACCTTTAGACGCACAGCAGAAGTGTAAATTATTATTCTATCTAAATATACACCTTTAAGGATATGACTTCACACCTTGTCAGCAACAAGGGCTTTTGTTTTTTTTTTGTTGGAATCAAACCCCAGTTAAACATTTTTTTTTCTTGGGGTGTACGAATGCTGCAAACAGAAATATGAATTTATTTGCACATGAGTTATTTGCACATTGTTGCCCTTGAGTTACTATTATCAGTATCGCCTGTACATATTGGACACCAATTTCCTGTATATTTGTCAGGAGTTTTGGTAAGATTCAGAAGTTTGTACTTTTAACGTGTGATGTTCTTCTTAATATATTAAGTGTACAAAACAAATATTTGTAAAATACCACTTCAGTATTTTTAATGAGATATTTAAGTGTATTATAAAACAATCTGCAGTTACTAATGCTGGGGTAAACAGATTATTTGGTTTTTGAGAGAAATAAGAATTTTAAGAGGATTATGAACTGATAACAGGAAAGATTGGGCTTAGATATTCCAAAGATTTTGTGTTTAAACAACCTTTTCAATGTTAAAAACTAATATTAACTACCATAAAGGAGAGACCATCAACGTTTTAATAGAAAGCTAGATGACATGTTCTAAAATAAAGAAAAATTTATTAATACTTTTCTCTAGGAAAGCGAAACGTTCGGTATTAATAAAATATTTTTGCTGGATTTTATGATCGTGATTTTTATTATGCTTTCTAACCTCTAATCCACAATAACACGTGTAAATTCGTATTATTATTGTTTTATAATATTGGCTTGTTAAAGATATAATAAGAAAAGCTTGTTACTTAATCTGATTATGGTTGCTTGTAAGTTTGTACTGACAACGAAATTAATTCTGATTTCTTTACGTATTAAAAATTGAACAAAATAGCGATACAAGAAGATTATTCATTTAGATAGTTGAGGCAGATAAAATTTACTATTATACAGGGTGATACAAAATTATCTTTCCTGTTTTAAAGCACCCAATGGCACAGCAGTATGTATACAGACTTACAACGCGAGAAACCGGATTTCGATACCTGTTGTGGGCAAAGCACAGATAGACCCTTGTGTAGCTCTGTATTTAACTTCAAACAAACCTGTTTTCAAATGTAATAATTAAATAACTAAAGAAGTAAACCATGCGGTTTTCCACACCTGTTAATCAAATTGAAACTGTTTATATTGCCATGTTGTTGTTTTTTCACTCCAGTGAGTATTGTTATTCCATAAAATGGCAACCGTGCAAGAAAAAGCTTAATGCGATGGATTGATCGGGGTGGGCTAGTTCAGTGGTCTCCGCGTTCATCAAACATCACTACACTAGACTTCTTTCTTTGGGGGTATGTTAAGGATATCATGTATCGCACACCTAAAGCAAACACTCACGGAACTCACTGTAACTGTGAGCATGTTGCAGAGAATATCGGTTATGCATGCTGAGAGCAACTAATGGCTCACATGTAGAAATCAACTGACATGTAAATAGAAACTGTTTGAGTTGGGGTAAAAGATGTTGAAAACTGCATAATTGTATTTATTTTGTTATTTAATTATTAAATTTTGAAATAGAAAATATAATGTTGGGTCCACCCTGTATTATAATCTTGGTGAGAAGTTATGACAAAATTAATGAAATTAACGAATAGCTTTATCAATTACGCGAATTTCAGATTCATTTCAAAATTTCTTTTAAATATGCTTGTTAACTAGGTGCATGAAACTGATTCTAAAAGTTATTATACGTAAATTTTAACTGGTCAAAAACAAAAATATAATGGATATTTTAACAAATTATCTGCTACGCATGAACTAAGATGAGTGAGTAACCTTTGGTAGAATAATAAAGAGTAATGGATAAAGCACTGAATTATTGGCTACAAAAATTCATGGATAAGTCAAGTTAATTTTTTTCTTTTTGTGATATGTTCAATGTTAGTGTCTGTCTGATTATTAAACAATCTATTAGTCAACTTAATCGGTTTTTATAACATGTTCAATGTTAGTGTCTGTCTGAGTATTAAACAATGGATAAGTCAACTTAATTGTTTTTTTGTAACATGTTCAATGTTAGTGTCTGTCTGATTATTAAACAATGGATAGTTCAACTTAATCGTTTTTTATAACATGTTCAATATTAGTGTTTGTCTGAGTATTAAACAATGGATAAGTCAACTTAATCGTTTTTTATAACATGTTCAATGTTAGTGTCTGTCTGATTATTAAACAATCTATTAGTCAACTTAATCGGTTTTTATAACATGTTCAATGTTAGTGTCTGTCTGAGTATTAAACAATGGATAAGTCAACCTAATCGTTTTTTATAACATGTTCAATGTTAGTGTCTGTCTGAGTATTAAACAATGGATAAGTCAACCTAATCGTTTTTTAATCGTCCAGTTAATCAATTATTTCTTTGTAACATGTTCAATGTTAGTGTCTGTCTAGGTATTACGGTAACATTTGGCGATCTGCATGATTAGGTATATTAGTCTGAGTACTTATCACGATATTAGTCGCTTTTAGATCAAAATTCTCGTTAAGATTATAATTACATATCAAATATGATCATCAACGGTAGATTGGTTTGTACAGATAGTGATATTAACACAATGATAACCACCACGTACATCACCACAACTTACTGTTAATGTTAATTTGGACCTGATATTATTAAGAGTCTCGAGTTGCATTGTCGTCATGGTAACTTAAATGCTTTGATGCATGAAGTCAATGTATGATACACTTTCTGTAGCAATACTTTGATATATTTGATTTCTGTATCTGCCAAAATACCCATGTTATCATGCACATGGACACTTTCATAATTTAATTGACATTTTCAGATTTTTTTTCACATTTCTAGATCTTTAAATAAAAGGTGTTAAATAAAAAATACCAAAGTAGTATCTGAAAAAAAAAGCTATTCTCTTTATTATTGTCGTGAGCGATTAGTAATAATAGAGACTAACAATTGAATTACCTCGTTATTTAGTGTGGAAAGATTTCGAAAAATCTTGATTATGTTATTATATCTGATCATATGTACCACAACTTTTCAATATTGTTTCAAAGTCGTTATTACTTTATGTGGGATGATAATGGCAATATATGTAGAATCGGACGTAGTTGACGTGCCAAATTCGGAATCCAAGAGTCCATGGTTTGCTTTCCTTTGTCAGAAAATTATTCTGAATCCAAGAGTCCGGGGTGTGTTTTCCATTGACAGAGAATCATTCGGGAAACAAGAGTCTGTGATTTGATTTTCTTTGTCAGAAAATCATTTTGATTCCGAGAATCCATGGTTTGCTTTCCTTTGTCAGAAAGTCATTCTTAATCCAAGAGTCCAGGGTTTGCTTTCCTTTGACGGAAAATCATTCTGAATCCAAGAGTCCATGGTTTTATTTCCTTTGTCAGAAAATCATTCAGAATCCAAGAGTCCGTGGTTTGCTTTCCTTTGTCAGAAAGTCATTCTTAATCCAAGAGTCCAGGGTTTGCTTTCCTTTGACGGAAAATCATTCTGAATCCAAGAGTCCATGGTTTTCTTTCCTCTGTCAGAAAATAATTCTGAATCCAAGAGTCTGTGGTTTGTTTTCCTTTGTCAGAAAATCGCATTTTTTAGCCATGAGTGCGTTATAAGAGCGACAGTTAAGTTCCACTATCCGATTATAGTAGCCCAAGAGTTGGCGATGGGTGCTCTCTGGTCTTTGTTTGTAAAATTCCTTATCTCTTATGTACCCTTGTGTGAATATCCGAAAAAAACAAACAGTACATTTAATCTTCATTCAGTAAGTTGAGTATCAAGCGATTTAGTAATCGTTGGTCTTTCTTAAATGAACATATGGAGAGAAGCAGAAAAACAAAGAACTACAGAGTGTACTTATAAGCTGAGTCTGAGAAGTAATCCTAATAGAAGTTCAAAAGTGAATCACAGGTATGTCATATTATAGTTCTCAGAACCCTTCATCACGTCGAATTTCATTAACATGTTTATTTAACATAAATATGTAGCTTTTATTGATTTGAAAGCGCACACAGAGTTTGTAACCAACATATCCTTTATAACTGTATGGTTAGGCTTCAGGACGAAATGAATTCAGTTCAGTTAGATAGTTGCATAACTCATTATATTTAGAATACTTTCCTGAAAAGTTTTGAACATATCAAAGTATTCAAGTGGATTCAAGAAGTTATGCATAGTTAAATACTATCACTTTCAGAATCTTCGATAAAATCGATATAAGAAGGAAAATATTCCATTTAAAAAAAATATGTATACAAGATATAATGTTCCCAATACATTGTGTGGTTTTCTCAGTACATTTGTAGTCTACTATCAAAGAACGAGGAAACATTATGGCAAAATATATACTCTTGGCTGTTATCTATGTCCCTCTGAGACCAACAACCTTATCAGCTTGAAAACCAAGACGTACGTATGAAACATTTGTGAGGTTTTTGAAGCAAGTATATTTGTACAACTGTAACTCCCTTATCAGCTACTGCCCCTTTTCACTTCCCACTAGTGCTATAAATGTTAGGGTGAACATGTAAAATGAAACCACAGAATATTTCTCGAAGTAACCTCGATGACAAAGTGGTGTTAATACTGAAATATGTTTTTTTTTTCTCTCTCCTTAAAACCGTATAAAATATTGTAAGATAAGGTGTGCGAAGTCGGAAATAATGCTCTTACAACAACAACAAACAAACAAAGTGATACATAATTTCATTCAAGCTCGTGAATTATGACGTTAATTTCGTTTCACGTACGTTGTTTGATTGAGTAGCAGGCAGCAAGACCCGATGAGTATACGCAATTCATATTTATAGACACATTATCGTAGATGAGCTAGAGAGTATGTTACTTCTCTGACAAATGTGCGGACTCCTTTTCTAAAAAAACAAAGGAAAAAGTAACACATTAAAAAAAACGTTATATATTTATAAATGTTTATTAAATAAGTTAAATATATTCTTCTTCTTCTTCTTGTTTTTAATAAACTTAGACCATTGATGCTAGAGTACCAGTACCACCCCATTAGTGGATAAAATCAGGATGAAATGTATTTATACAATATAGATTAATTCCCAAAACAAGCTTAACGAGAAAGAACACAGACAATTCTCTATTCTTTAATACTGATTTAAAAATATAAATTTTGATTATAAGAATCGAGATATGTTTTCTTATCTGTTTTAAAAAAATTCCAACCCATTATTAAAAAGTTTTAAAAACGAAGAACTTTGGAACTTACTTTCAAACAAAAAGTAATCTTATGACGTTGTTGTTTTTCAGAAAGTAGCTATAAAATTTACTTCGATCTAGTTTTAAAGGACTGAAAAGTTTAATGTTGTGTAATTAACGCGTAAATACAGTAATAAAAAAAACGTATAAATTAAAAGTTGTAGAGAATATTGAGCTAATTCCAAAGGAATTAACTTGTAAATACATTAATTTTAGAAATATTAAGAGTTAAAAGAATTAACGTATAAACACACTAATTCGACAAACCATAGAAATTAATTGTTGTGGAGAATATTGAGCTAAATCTAAATGTATTACCCAGTGGCACAGCTGTATGTCTGCGGACTTACAACGCTAGAATCCGGGTATCGATACCCGTGGTGGGCAGAGCACAGATAGCCCATTGTGTAGCTTTGTGCTTAATTACAAAACAAACGTGTAAACAATGTTTTGCACTTATGTTGAGGATATACATGTAACAAGGTGTGTAGACAACGTTATATTTACATAATATTTTATCTAATATTCTATATGTATGTGTGTGTGTGTGTGTGTGTGTTTACTTCATATTAAGTGTACTTTTTTTCTTGAAAAAAAAAGATGACCCAGAAAACTCAAAGACTATTTTTCAAAATCTTATTCGTTTTGTTAGGTGTTTACCTTTTTGGAAATATCTCAATGAAACTTATGGGGTTATGTCATGTAAACATTATAATTTAAATGATTCACAAGAATAAATGAATCCACCTCTTTTATTTACGTTTCTTCGAAACTTAAAAGGCACAATTCACACGGTTTAGATTAGCTTTGTTAACTTAAGATGCATGACTTCTTTTATAAACACTGGAAAATAAACTGTAAATGATTGAGAAGTTTGTTTAATAATCTAGATACTTAATAACACAATTACATAATAATCTAGATACTTAATAACACAATTACATAATAATCTAGATACTTAATAACACAATTACGTAAT
>NW_013668367.1:81992-86391 GCF_000517525.1 Limulus polyphemus | reverse complement strand
ATCTAGATACTTAATAACACAATTACATAATAATCTAGATACTTAATAACACAATTACATAATAATATAGATACTTAATAACACAATTACATAATAATATAGATACTTAATAACATAATTACATTTTTATTTTTGTGGGTAGTGTAACAAAATGTTGCCCCTCCCCAATGGCACAGCAGTAAGTCTGAAGACTTATAACGCTAAAAACCGGGTTTCGATACCCGTGGTGGGCACAGCACAGATAGTCCCTCGTGTAGCTTTGTGCTTAACTACAAATAAACCCTTTTTTACCGAATTTTTATTTCAAGATTATGAGTGGTGTTTCTAACACAAATTGAAGAACACGTAAAGCTCAAGATTGTTCATACGTAAAGCTCAAGATTGTTCAGATTTTACTTGCTTATGTTTTTAATGTCGGAAAAGAAGATAATATAGTTATTTACTTAAGACTTTAATTTTCTATGGGAGCTTTAGAAACGTTTATTATGGCTTACCTATTCATCCATGTTGACTTAAAATTCAAAATATATATATCAAGTAAGAAGTAACTAATTCTGACC
Organism: Limulus polyphemus; assembly: GCF_000517525.1. Lineage (NCBI taxonomy): Eukaryota > Metazoa > Arthropoda > Merostomata > Xiphosura > Limulidae > Limulus > Limulus polyphemus. The sequence continues at coordinate 85,831 of NW_013668367.1, read as the reverse complement.
AATATTCTAAGCTGAGCCTCAGCAACTGAGGCACGCATGTATGTAAGTATACGCAGTAAAGACACCAAATGCCTCTTACACTTGCTGCGTCACGGTATTATATCATTATCTGCATAATTAGGGCAGACCAGCACGACATGTTAGAATTAATACCTAATCTTCAGCGTGTAATTAATGGCGATAACGTTTTCCCATACAATCAAACAACTTCGTTCTTCACTGGATATGTGGCATTCAAGGCCATTAAAGCTAATTGCTCTCATAAAATCTATCTGTCTATCCACCACCTATCTGTCTATCTATCCATCTACGTGGGCTAACATTAAGTTTCAATGGATTTGCTTGTCATAGTCATGCTTCTCAAAAATGTTTCAGAAAATACAATATCGTATTTGGGATGTTCCTAGAAGCATAGAATAAACGTTAAACTAAACCATAAAACATAGCAATAATTACGTTTGCTGAGAAGGACTGAAAAGAACGGAGAACCAATTTCTGAAGCATCACTTAACACCGAGCCTGTTTAATACAATACGTAGCACGTGGAGACAGAAAATTCCATTCCCATCCCTTTCCGCTATATAGGTTTTTATGGAAAAGTTGATATTTCAATTATAGAAACTCAAATATTTTCTGATCTTGAATTTGAACGGTCTTATTTCTCAAACGGTACATGTGTAGTGCTCTTGAGATTACAGTTAATACCAGATTCATTTACATTAAGATGCATTAAGGGTGAAGTAGTTACGTTTATCCGATTCACTTAATTTCCGGTGAGGAAAGTTTAGCACACAAATCGACATATCAGTGATTACGCTCTGAATAAAAGGCAGTTGAGCTCCTTTTCAACAGAATATCGAATTTCCGGTAAATCCTACTGTGAGTACTTAGGGATAGACTAATCTATTCAACACACATGAATTAATTGATTAGATAAAATCAAACAAGCATTCTTTCATTTAAGTTATCTGGTCAGGATTTGCGAATGTACCAGAGTTTGCACAACTCTTAAAACTCCCAGTTATTGGATAAAATGGATCCTTGTCAGTGGTAAAAAAAACAACACAAAGAAATATAAGTATATTGTAGATGGTTTAAGATATTACTGTTGACTTTTAGAAAAGTGATCATTAATGTTGGATGTATAAAAAATTACAAAATAACATTTTTACGCTTAATGTCCAGTTTTCAAGTACGATCTAATAAATCGCATCTAAAGGAAAATGAGAAATCTAATGGTCTAATTATAATTATTTAAATCATAAACTCTTATCAGAAGTTATGTCCAGTAATTATGCTGAACATGAAGTGAAAATTAAATATATTGGGATATTGTTTTTTACTTTTAGTCTGAACTGGGTGACATAAAAAAGGATAGTTTTATGGATATATAGTAACGACACGTATAAAACATGATACATACTAAATTAGAATGGAAATGAGTTATGTGAAAAATCATTATATTGAATTTAACAGGTTTCTTTCGTATAGGTAAGAACAAATTAACTTAGCTCGTAGCTGATCTAAGATTGAGAACTGACTTTTTTTCGTGGATGAAACTAAGTAAAAAAATAGTTTTAAAACAAAATACGAGGGTTATTTTTCAAATATTTCATCACATTCAAACCATTAATCTTATGTTTCTTACACTCTCACTGAAAATATATCACTATATACAATGAGAAAGTAATACAATCTGGTTATTAGGCTTTAGCTTGTTATTACTTTATAGTATCATGTTCACCTCCCGCTTGCAAAAAATGTTCAATTTGAATTATGCCAATTATATTTTGATTGGCATCAATTTCACCATACCTGTGTTGTACGTTTGTGAATATTTAGACACTTTAAGTATTTTTTTTTTCAGTTCCTGTTAAAAGTTCAGTTTGGTTATAAGGATAAGCGCATGTTTATTAATTCGAATATTTTAACGCATTTAACAAAGTTATTTTTGCATCTTACTACTTTTGTTACTCGAGTATACCTCAACATATTAGAAAGAAATGCTTAGAAAATTGTGTGTTAAACTCCGAGTCGTTTTCTGTACGTTTAGACAAATTTGAGTATCATTTTTTCAGTGGTCTAGTTTATCTAGGGAAGTAATCCTAAATGAAACTTAACTTTAGATAACAGCATGTTTATACAAATGACGTCTTAAAAATAAGCTGTTTGCCTTGTAAGAAAAACAGCTATAAATATCAAAGACCAGGAAACATGAATAATTCTGAACACATTTGCTATCTTGTCTCGTTAATATACACAGTGTCGGAGAACCATGATTGATACTGAAAAAGATTTCTTGAAAGCTCGGCATCAGCTGAGACTCCATTAGCACCACCTTCATCGACATCTCAGCAAGAGAGTGGTGCGATGCCTGCTGGGAGCATGGCAACCTCGTGCTGGAGGAAAAGGATCGTTGATATGAAGACCGTGCGACTCCCAATCAGTCGTTAACCTTGCTAGAGCTTATCAGTTTCGAGACGTTTCACAAGGCAGTCATCATAAAATGATGAGATTAAACAACATTCGGGACAACCTCGTTTATCTAGATTTTTTTTTAAGTAAAGGAACCTAACATATTTATTCTTCAAAGATGGAAATAAAATGGCACCGCGTTTACTCATCTATATGAAAATTTAAAATCAGTCTCCAACTATTTAGCAGTTGTCATTTAATCAAACCATCTAACCTAAAATGTGTCGAAAATATTCCAGTCGTCTGGCAACGGATAAGATTTCGAACTGGCATCTAGAATAAATATAGATTGTTTAATTTTTCATTTTATATGTTTGTTTGTAATTAAGCACAATGCTACACAATGGGCTATCTGTGCTCTGGCCACCACGGGTATCGAAACCCGGATTCTAGCGTCGTAAGTCCGCAGACATACCGCTGTGCCACTGGGGGCCATTTTATTTGTATTTTACACGAATAAATATCCCGTTTTTCAATCATTTTTTCCATTTGTTAACTAATCTGCCATAATTTTATATTATTATTTCTAAGCTACTTATTACTAAGCCTAACTTCTTGCATCGTTTTTCAGTTTATCAGTTTTTCGTTAGTTTGTTCTTACTAAGCCTAACTCCTTGCACGGTTCTTCAGTTCATCCATTTTTCGTTTGTTTGTTCTTCAAAGCTCCTTTGCTCAAGGAACCCTCCCCATCCGCAAGTGGTCAACAGTAAGTTTACGGTCTTACAATGCTAAAATACGGGGCTCGATTCCTCGTGGTTGACAGAGTGCAGATAATCTATGGTGTAGCTTTTTGCTAAAACAAACAAACAGATAATCTACTCATCTGATAATATACAAAGCATGGCTCATATAATGAAATCGATGAGATTCTGTTTATCTACAAGTAGCAAGATTGTTATTAATACTAACTCAGCCACTACGAAAATCTATGGCTTGATATGGCTTGGTGTTTAGGGCAATCGATTTGCAGGCTGCTATTTGCGAGTTCGAATCCTGTCACCGAACATGCTTGCACTTTCAGCCGTGGGGGCGTTATAAATTAACGGTCAATCCCACTTTTAGTTTGTAAAAGAGTAGCCCAAGAGTTGGCGGTGGGTGGTGATGACTAGCTGCCTTTCCTCCGGTCTCTTCTATTTATTAGTTATTAAAGTTATCTTTGGAAAAGTTCTCTTCTGTTTATTAGTTATTAAAGTTATATTTGGAAACGTTTTCTTCTGTTTATTAGTTATTAAAGTTATCTTTGGAAAGTTATCTTCTGTTTATTAGTTATTACAGTTATATTTGGAAAAGTTCTTTTCTATTTATTAGTTATTAAAGTTATATTTGGAAAAGTTCTCTTCTATTTATTAGTTATTAAAGTTATA
>NW_013668367.1:77832-81225 GCF_000517525.1 Limulus polyphemus | reverse complement strand
TTTCTGTTTATTAGTTATTAAAGTCATCTTTGGAAAAGTTGTCTTCTGTTTATTAGTTATTAAAGTTATCTTTGGAAAAGTTCTCTTCTGTTTATTAGTTATTAAAGTCATCTTTGGAAAAGTTGTCTTCTGTTTATTAGTTATTAAAGTTATCTTTGGAAAAGTTCTCTTCTGTTTATTAGTTATTAAAGTCATCTTTGGAAAAGTTGTCTTCTGTTTATTAGTTATTAAAGTTATCTTTGGAAAAGTTCTCTTCTGTTTATTAGTTATTAAAGTCATCTTTGGAAAAGTCCTCTTCTCTTTATTAGTTATTAAAGTTATATTTGGAACAGTTGTCTTCTGTTTATTAGTTATTAAAGTTATATTTGGAAAAGTTCTTTACTGTTTATTAGTTATTAAAGTTATCTTTGGAACAGTGTCTTCTGTTTATTAGTTATTAAAGTTATCTTTGGAAAAGTTCTCTTCTCTTTATTAGTTATTAAAGTTATCTTTGGAAAAGTTCTCTTCTCTTTATTAGTTATTAAAGTTATCTTTGGAAAAGATGTCTTCTGTTTATTAGTTATTAAAGTTATCTTTGGAAAAGATGTCTTCTGTTTATTAGTTATTAAAGTTATCTTTGGAAAAGTATAACTAACTACAAAGGAAGCTATTAATGAGAGTATTGTTGCAATTATTTCAGTACGTTTTATATTAGGATTTAAATAGAAGCTTGCGTGCGAAGAGAGTGTTCGAGAAACGTGAAAATAATTATGCTCATTACGGAAACAATTATTCCTTTTTTACACGCCCTCTACTATCTGATTTTCTATTCCATAAATCTATACAGTAAATACACAGTGACGAGATGAGCCTCGAGTGTTTTGGATCCGTAGACATGGCAAAGATAAAAAGCCCATATTTATTTAATTATATATTTATCTTTAATTAACACCAGTAGCTGTGGCATATTTCTTTTGATCTATCCTTAACTGTGTATCAGATATTACTAATTACGTTGATATGTTGTGAATCATTTCTGAAGCCAGATGACTAAGAATTACATGAAACTTTGAAGTTTATCCAAATAAAAAATAAATGCATGTATTTGGAGTATACAAAGGAAGAAGAAAATCTTCTATTCAGACTTATTTGGAAATATTCCATTCTTCATTCTTGGAACCTTCTTGCTCCCTTTTTAGATAACTAATTCTAGTTTCCAGAGACGTAAAATACAATTATTACATTAGATTTAAACCTGATCTAAAAATTAAGTGATACAGACCGTTGGTTTTTAACGTAGATAGAGTTCTTTTAGATGCTTTCTAATGTGATTTTAATCTCAATTGGGAGTTTCTGAAGTTGATGAAAATCTGGAGATGAAAATCACTAAACTTTACTTGTAAATGTGATAAAACGAGAATATATTCATGTAAAAACCTATAAATCCTTACCAATATCCTTTTACTTGTATGCGTGTTAATATCCTGTATAGTTATTCCATGTTTTCAAATTGAAGTGGTAAATAACATAGCTTCTAAATTCGGTTTATGACTCGAACTGCTTCGTTTTCCATAGTTTAGTCTGCTTCCGACGTTACTTTACTAAACTAATTACAACCATAATCAATTAAGACCTTAGCGATATTCATATTGTCATGGTTATTAAACTACCAGTTGAAATACCTGAATAGATTTTGTCCCTTCTGATGCTTGTTGTTACTGTTTTCCCTAGTGCAAAGCCAATTGTATTCTGTCTACTGCGTGGAATGGAAACTCGGATTTTACCGTTGTACGTCCCTACACATGCTGCTTATCCACCGGGATGACCGTCGCCTTTGGTGATGGGAAGATATGTAAAGTTATTTTTTTTGTTAACCTACCAATTAAGATTTCAAAATGTTTTTAATTCTTTACAAAAACAATATCTGAAAACACGTTGGAATCTTTATTCTATGGTTACAATATGCTGAAACACACTGAATTTTTTGCTAATAGAAGTATTTATATAGTTATTTAATTTGAGAGTGTACTTGAAAATTCTTTTATTTTCTCAATGTGTAACTGTTGTTTTTTTTTATGATGAAGGGGGAAATTTGGTGAACGAAGCCTGCTGAAGAAAAGCTTGGGCCCCGGTTTGTTTGTTTTCTTAACAATACTCCAACCAGTAACGTTTTCGACGTGTAGGGCAAAGTTAGTTTGATAATATAAATAACGTTCCGACCATTACACTGTACACTGTGTGTGTGTGTCGTATCTCATTTGGCTTCAAGAGCCATGGTATTGAAAGAAAGGCCTCGCCGGTACTGAATATAGCAATGTGGTTGACATATTGTTTTACATTCCTTTTTCCTTTCACTCACACATTCTAAAAACATTAATAGCTGAAATGTGTTGAAACATACTAGACCTTTGATAATATATACCTAGTTGTTAATTAAATAATTAAATTATTAAAAGCTATACTGGGCCCTGTAACAAGCGAATTATTATTGTTTTATAATTATTGAAACATTCCTAATTAAAAAAAAAAGCATGGTCTCATCTCGAAATTTAATATGTTTACCAAATATTAAACTAAGAATGAATGAAAAGTTTGATTCAGGTAATTTATTCATCTTTTGTTTTTTTTTCCAGAACAAACTTTTCATAACATAGATCTTGCTGCCCTCTAGATATTTTTATTTATATTTGTTTCCCCTAGTACTAAATGGTTATCACCTTTAATTTGCTTTTTCATCTAGTAATAAAGATCTTTTTATAACTATTTTATGGCCCAATAAAAGGTTGTTTTATTGTCGTTTCTGTTCCGAAATATTGCCCTTTGAACAATTTCGTTGCGACGTTTCTTAAAACACGTGGACAAAAATAACTTAGTTTCCTCGAAAAACGGCTTCCATGAAGCGAGGTGAAATTAGTTTTGAAAGAGTGCAGCACGTGGAATTGTATGATTGAAAATTTAATTCTTAAATTAATAGAATGGCCGAAGGAAAATCCAGTGGTACTCTAATTAATTTTGAAAATAAACTAATGTTAAGTTTTACTTTCCATACGTGAACTCTTTTCTATAAATTACTTACGGAAAGATATTATTGGTAAATGCCATCTCCGGATTTTAATATATTCCGAATCATATTTTTGTCAGTCTGTATAACCGACTTTCTTTGGTGGTACGAAACCATTAAATTGTAGTATATATAAATGTTATCTGGAAGCACTTTAAAGACATTGTATTTCACAAACATATTTACATATGTTCGCTTGCTAACGAAGTTTCTAACTGCTGAGCTAACATTTTATTATTAGGTTTCAGGTGGTTAGGGCGCTCGACTCGCAATCTGAGGATCGAGGATTCAAATCCCCGTCCCACCAAACATGCTCGCCTTTTCAGCCATGGGGGCGTTATAATGTGACGGGC
>NW_013668367.1:70326-76832 GCF_000517525.1 Limulus polyphemus | reverse complement strand
GTCCTCGTCTAGCTTTGCGTAAAATTCAAAACAAACAAACAAACCTCACGGGTCCAAGATTTTCACACGCTATTTACATATAAGTAGTGGATGATTCTGAAATGAATGCAGTTATCTATTTTTGTGTACAATTTTTACCAATTACGAATATATGTACGAATATAAATATATATGCACGGTATATATATATATATACATGTGTGTGTGTGTAGTCAGCTTTCACTTCTTTATATTCTAAGAACAAAGATATGACACAGCATACAACAGCTGTTAGCAATGCTGAGCAAAAGCGTAATAGTAATATCCACACCTCGTGCGGTTTTCATACATAAAGTGCAAATAACCTCCGGTAAACGTGCAAACCTTCAAAAGCCTGTATTCGTCTGTTATGCTTTGTGCTGTATGTTTCACATACGGATTTTGAGCGAAAAGTAATTTGGCTTATGCGTTATCTGTTAGTTCTTTGTTTGCTTGAAAGAAGAATTATGCAACAGAGAGGTATACCAGAAGACTTGGATAATAACGAGATATAAACGTAGATTTTTTATTATTATTATTATCGTACTCCCTTCTTCTTTACTTTCTTTGTACCTATATGACAAGCAAATAGAAAAGTTAACGTTGCCGAACAACGTTGTTTTCCTAAAACTGGATAAACTCTGCAAACGGACCAAGAAAGATGTCTCGATGTTCGTATTGTACAGGGGGAAAACTAACGAGTTATATAGTATAGTCTTCGTAAATTAGCAGAAATAACTTAATTTAAATAGACTCCTCCTATAACGTTTTGTTCTGTTTGCTTGTTGTCAACTCAATACTATAAACTATATGCTCTAATATAATATAAGTGTGTAACGATTCAAATATTTGTCTGTTTTGTTCTTCTAAGATAGAAATACCACGCATTTAAAACTTGCTATCTTATTATTTTTCAGTTTTCCAGCTGGCTAATAAATGAAAGAGAGAGAGAGAGAGAAAAAGAATCAGTCAGTAATTCAATATTGAGTAGAGGTAGAGGAATAACGTTACCTTCGTGATGTGTTGCTGGTGTTGGTGATTGGGGTTTGGAGGAGATGGTACATAATGCAGGGAGTTCTGTCAATCCCAAGTGTCAAAATATTTATTGTTTTGTTTGTTTCTTGCTAAGTACAAAGCTACACAATGGACTATCTTGGATATATAAATCCAGTCTATTCTAACGTTATAATCTTTCTGACTTACTGCTGAGCCACTTCGGGTGAGGTGGGGGGGGGAGGCAGTATTTATTGGAAATACCGATAACACTATAGCAGGAGAAAAACTTCTGTATAATAGACATGCTTCTGTAAAACACTTTGTAATCAGTTTTTACACATTATTCGATAACACTATAGCAAGATGAAAACTTCTGTATACTAGACATGCTTCTGTAAAACACTTTGTAGTCAGTTTTTACACATTATTCGATAACACTATAGCAAGATAAAAACTTCTGTATACTAGACACGCTTCTGTAAAACACTTTGTAGTCAGTTTGTACACATTTTTCGATAACCCTACAGCAATATAAAACTTCTGTATACTAGACACGCTTCTGTAAAACACTTTGTAGTCAGTTTTTACACATTATTCGATAACACTATAGCAAGATAAAAACTTCTGTATAATAGACATGCTTCTGTAAAACACTTTGTAGTCAGTTTTTACACATTATTCGATAACACTATAGCAAGATAAAAACTTCTGTATAATAGATAAGCTTCTGTACAACACTTTGTAGTCAGTTTGTACACAATTTTCGATAACACTATAGCAATATAAAAACTTCTATATAATAGACATGCTTCTGTAAAACACTTTGTAGTCAGATTTTATACATTATTCGATAACACTATAGCAAGATAAAAACTTCTGTATACTAGACATGCTTCTGTAAAACACTTTGCAGTAAGTTTTTACACATTTTTGAAGGCACTTCAAAAGATACTTTACTATAGACATTGGTAACATTTAGTAGTTGATATGAAACTAGACAGAACTCTATTAAAACGTTTCTGAACTTTAAGGAAGACATTCAACGTTCAGTGAAATAGAACGATTCTTTCGTTATTTCGGTAACAACGCAAAAATATAATTTCGGAAACTTAAAGTATAGTTTCCGATTGTTCAAGTCCGAAAGAAATGATTATTTTTTTACTTGAAAGGAAATAACATCACTGCTGAACTAACTTGGAGCAAACTGCTAAAACCCAAAGGTTTGTTTATTTGTAGTTAAGCACAAAGCTACGCAATAGGCTATCTGTGTTCTTCCCACCACGGGTATCGAAACCCAGTTTCTTGCGTTGTAAGTCCGCAGGTATACCGCTGTACCAGAGGGGGGCAAAATCCAAAGGAATTATCTCTTTACGAAAAATACAACAACAAGAAAAGCAGCCATTTTCACTGCAGTTCTCAAGAGATAATCAAGAGTTAAAGCATATTAACATTCGTATTTTAGGTCAGAGTTCAGAATTCAAACAATGTTTTCTTACGCTTTTCAAACAATGTTTTCTTACGTTTTTATTGTTTTATGCTTGGATCTCATCATCACTTTTCTACCTCTCAAAGTCCATAAACAGATATCTTCAGAACCGTCTTCTTGTAGCTATTATGGTCACGTGACAAACTAATTATGACACAGTGTGCCGTTTGTTTGTTGGAAGCACAAAGCTGCGCAATAGGCTATCTGTGCTCTGCCCACCACTGGTATCGAAACCCGGTTTCTAGCGTTGTAAGTTCGCAGACATACCGCTGTGCCACTGGGGAGGGGACAGAGTGTGTCTAAACATTTATGTTGCTGATTTTCATTAACCAATCATACTCCACCTTTGAGGTCTTAAGGTGTACAGCTGTTAAATTTAGAAATACGGTGATATATAACTCGAATCCAAACTTTCTTTTCAAGGGGAGTCATATGCAGTTTGAGGTATATAATATACTTGTATGTAATATGATTGGTGTTTTATTTACAAACGAATATAACAAGTACAATGTTCTATATATAGACACAAATCTGCCCCAACCCACCCCACCCATTTCGAAAATGACACTATTGTCTCTACTATAATGTGAGGAGTTCAAATGTAACTATAGATTATCAATCTTTTGGAAATATACAACTTATTTAGAGACTTACAATAATATACGTGTTATTTAAAGACTTACAATAACATACGACTTATTTAGAGACTTACAATAATATACGTTTTATTTAGTGACTTACAATAATATACGTGTTATTTAGAGATTTGCAATAATGTACGTCTTATTTAGAGACTTACAATAACATACAACTTATTTAGAGACTTACAATAACATTCAACTTATTTAGAGACTTACAATAATATACGACTTATTTAAAGATTTACAATAACATACGTGTTATTTAGAGACTTACAATAACATTCAACTATTGTCTCTAAATAAGTCGTATATTATTGTAAGTCTCTAAATAAGACGTATATTATTGTAAGTCTCTAAATAAGTCGTATGTTATTGTAAGTCTCTAAATAAGTCGTATATTATTGTAAGTCTCTAAATAAGACGTATATTATTGTAAGTCTTTAAATAAATCATATATTATTGTAAGTCTCTAAATAAGTCTTATATTATTGTAAATCTCTAAATAAGTCGTATGTTATTGTAAGTCTCTAAATAAGACGTACATTATTGTAAGTCTCTAAATAAGTCGTATGTTATTGTAAGTCTCTAAATAAGTCGTATGTTATTGTAAGTCTCTAAATAAGACGTATGTTATTGTAAGTCTCTAAATAAGACGTATGTTATTGTAAATCTTTAAATAAGTCGTATATTATTGTAAATCTTTAAATAAGTCGTATATTATTGTAAGTCTCTAAATAAGTCGTATATTATTGTAAGTCTCTAAATAAGACGTATATTATTGTAAGTCTTTAAATAAATCATATATTATTGTAAGTCTCTAAATAAGTCTTATATTATTGTAAATCTCTAAATAAACGTATATTATTGTAAGTCTCTAAATAAGACGTATATTATTGAAAGTCTTTAAATAAGTCATATATTATTGTAAGTTTCTAAATAATTTGTATAAAATGGTTTTGTTTGTTTAATTTCGCGTAAAGCTACTATTAGGTTATCTACGCTAACCGTCCCTATAGTTTATAAGTAACCTTTTGGGCTACTCTTTTACTGACAAAAAGCGAAATTGACCATAGTTATAAAGACCCAACGGCTGGAAAGACGACCATATTCTGTGACTGGATTTAAACCCTCTACCCACTGTTTGGAAGTCGAGATCTAGCTAACAGGCCATGCCAGGCCCGTAAAAAAATATATATATATATGTATATTATGTTAGATAAACTTATTTGGAAAGTGACTGAAAGATATGCAATTTGTAAACAGTCCCCTAATACATACCATACGACGTTGAATGTTCGTAAGGTTTCATCGGTTGTGAACAACTCGTAAACCAAAACTACGTGCTTTAACCCGTTAATACTTGGCGCCCGATATATGGAAGAATGTACTAAAAGACTGAATTAACTTTACCAAAATGTATAATATATTTTGAATGCCTATCATCCCGTATGTAGAGCGTTTTAAAAGCTTAAATAATGAACTCTTGCAAAATTTGAGATGTAAGTTAAATGCCTATAAGGTTTTTTTTGTAATGAGTTGTAAAAGCTTGAACAATTAAATTTTCCCCAAATGTGAGATGTGTGTTGAATGTCTAGGAACCTACACGTAGAACGCATTAAATTTTCATTTATAATAGAAAATATGATGTGTATTTTTAACGCTTTTACATTAGATGTATTTAACTTCAAAATACTATGTTAATGTTTGACCAAAATTAAACCAAGGCCAGTAGCTCTACCAAAATTCGTTTGACATTAACTCTTTTAAAAGCGCGGGGTGAACAGAAACAAAAGTTTTTCTGACCACCCCAGGTTGTCTTTCAGGCCCCAAAGTGTTTTTTGTTTTGAACTGATGACTAAAGTGACCTAGTGGTTAGCGTTCACGGACTGTAAATTTGATGGCACATGGTTCGCGTCCCGTTGTCTCATAAAGGCACTCAGCTCCTCGAGCCGTAAATTCACGAAAATAATGAGAGCGGGCGTTGTTGACTAGCTACATTTTGTTTAGTCATCAGTTCAAACAAAAAAACACTTTGGGGCCTGAAAAACAACCTGGGGTGGTCAGAAAAACTTTTGTTTCTGTTCACCCCGCGCTTTTAAAAGAGTTAATGTCAAACGAATTTTGGTAGAGCTACTGGCCTTGGTTTAATTTTAACACACACACACACACACACACATATATATAATTTTTGGGGAAATATTTTCTATACTTTTGAATATTTCCACATCGAATATGAAAACAATCTGGGGTCCAGTAGTTTTCTAAACTGCTGTATCAGATTTTGGCATTTTTGTTTTGTACATTACGATTCTATTACATTATAAAAGGATATATACACACACACACATACATAGACTCCTTACAAACACTATCAAATTAATCTTGTAGAATAATTCGCATACACATTTAGATTATTGACTGTGATGTCCCACTTTTGTCAATACGTACATGTTAGCCTCATGTAACTTGCCCATTTATCAAGCAGCGTTAACCTCAGATCTGTTGCTACTGCGTCTCTTCAGCTACTTAATGCTCTGTTGAATTTGTCGTAAGTCTGAGTAAGAACATATAATTTTTGCTAACCGAACGCCTGATAATCTCAAACTCAGACGGATTGAAACTATCATATGAACCGAAACTAAAGCAGCTACAACTCACAGTAATGTGCATTTTCAGTGAACCATGGCTTCAAAAGTGAGTGGTGCGTGCAATAAATGACAAAGGATTTATGCTGTATCGAATAAAGTGCCTTAATCCTTTTAAGTGAAGGAGTCAACGGGGGAGAAAATCCCTTTGGCAGAGAGAGTGGTTTCCTTTGCCTTGCGCAGCAAGGATATTTATTTCTCTTCGCTATATTTTATAGTTGAAGCGTGTTTAGTGTATTACCTGCAGGACATGTTGTTGTGTTTAAGGTAAGTAGCTTCAGACTTCCATAACAATCTTCATAATGGTCGGTTTGTCAAGTTGGTTGGAAGGATGTGTGTCCAATGGTGTAAAATGTAAACACAAATCAAATGATGGTTTCGTAAGATAGCTGCATGAAAGGTAAATAAAAAATAGTATAATCAGGTTTATTTTACACGTTATTTGGAAGATCATCTGATAAGTTCATTGAAGAGATAAAAGTACATATTGCTGTGGTTTAACTAGAGACTTTTTGCATGAAATGGGACCAAAAGCGACCTAGTGGTTAGCGTTCACGGACTGTAAATTTGATGGCACATGGTTCGCGTCCCGTTGTCGCATAAAGGCACTCAGCTCCTCGAGCCGTAAATTCACGAACATAATAAGAGCGGGCGTTGTTGACTAGCTACATTTTCTTTAGTCATCAGTTCAAAATTAGGGACGATTATGTGCGGACGTAG
>NW_013668367.1:60221-69447 GCF_000517525.1 Limulus polyphemus | reverse complement strand
TAGCACCTGGTGACCAACAAACTTTACCAACTCACGGAAATATCTTATAATAGAAAGGTCAAAGTAAGACCAATGTATGAATCTAAGTTTCAAATGGACAGCAACAGCCTGTTTTAGAAACCTACAAATGTAGCGGACGACGTTTCGGAAGTCTTCCGTCTTCCTGAAGACGAAAGACGGAAGACTTTCGAAACGTCGTCCTCTACATTTGTATGTTTCCACAACAGGCAGTTGCTGTCCATTTGAAACTTAGATTCATAAATTGGTCTTACTTTGACCTTTCTATTATAAGATATTTCCGTGAGTTGGTAAAGTTTGTTGGTCACCAGGTGCTAAGGTTTCTAATCGTTCATGCGAATGTCATAAACTCTACGATTAAGGCAAGATTCCATAAGAAATACAGTTTTTAATACCTTTATTGTGTACTTAAGCCTCCTCCTCCAGTGGCTCAGCGATAAGACTATAGGCTTACGACGCTAAAAATCGGGTTTCGATATCTGTGATGGGCAGAGTACAGATAGCATTGTGCAGCTTTGTGTTTAACAAAAAACAAAACCAATACTGTCCTTGTGGAGAAGTATGTAGTGTGTTATGTGTAGGTCAACCATACCTTTTTTTCTGTAATATATATATATATCTTAAAAAACGAATTAAATAAATTAATAAAATCTTGTTCTACAGTTAGATGTCATTTATATTTTTGTAAAAAATAGATCAAAATTCCACGTTAGAGAGAGAGAGCGATTCTCACTGGTACATTGATAAATTATTAATGTTTTAGTATTTTTTGTAAAGAAAGGTAGTCACTAGTTATGCCTATATTGTTATCAAGAAAGGCATTCACTAGTTATAATCTTATATTGTTATCAAAAACGGCAGTCACTAGTTATGATTCCATATTGTTGGCAAGAAAGGTAGTCACTAGTTATGATTCTATGTTGTTATCAAGAAAGGCAGTCACTAGTTACGACTCTATATTGTTATCAAGAAAGGCAGTCATTAGTTACGACTCTATATTGTTGTCAAGAAAGGCAGTCACTAGTTACGACTCTATATTGTTGTCACGAAAAGCAGTCATTAGTTACGACTCTATATTGTTATCAAGAAAGCAGTCACTAGTTACGACTCTATATTGTTGTCAAGAAAGGCAGTCACTAGTTACGACTCTATATTGTTGTCAAGAAAGGTAGTCACTAGTTACAATTCTATATTGTTGTCAAGAAAGGCAGTCACTAGTTATGATTCTATATTATTGTCAAGAAAGACAGTCACTAGTTACGACTCTATTTTGTTGTCACGAAAAGCAGTCACTAGTTATGATTCTATATTGTTGTCAAGAAAGGCAGTCACTAGTTATGATTCTATATTGTTGTCAAGAAAGGTAGTCACTAGTTACGACTCTCTATTGTTGTCAAGAAAGACAGTCACTAGTTATGATTCTATATTGTTGTCAAGAAAGGCAGTCACTAGTTATGATTCTATAATGTTGTCAAGAAAGGTAGTCACTAGTTATGACTATATATTGTTATCAAGAAAGGCAGTCACTAGTTATGACTATATATTGTTATCAAGAAAGGGAGTCACAAAGGCTTTACAGAAAGAAAATATTAACAATAATAATAATAAGACTTTAAGTTTTCTGAATTGTTTCAGTGACATTTATTTTTAGGCATAAAGAGGAGAAAAAATCATTTTTATCTCACCTGTTCAATTCGTGACGTTATAGAGAAAGACAAGAGACCAAAAATGAGGTATCTTCCAGTATAAAATTCCACCACTGCCACGTGCGGTATATTTATCTCTATGACAACCTTCGTCTAAAGCCATGGGTGGAGCCATACAGAGAAAAGTGTCGGGAGGCTTAACGGATTTGGTCGCAAAAGATGGATAATTTTTCAACATCGCCAAAGATGATTTTCAGCACTTTTTTTACGTCACTATTTCTTAAAAGCGGAATATAATCACGAACAGATAAAGTTTCAAACTACCTTTTCAATTGAGTTTCACATTGTGGGTCTTTTTTTTTCCTTTTCCACGTGTCGACAAATACCTCATAATCTGTCTTATCTCAGGCAATAGGCTCGAAATTGATTAGAAAAGCCAAGGTTTATAACGCAGAACGTTATTCGAAATACATTTATTTCTGTGAATCTACTTATAAAACCCATAAAGAGCAAGCATGCAGGTATCAAAAACTTTGGAGTCTTGCACGGGATATCCAAAGACGTAGGAATAGATATATATATGTAAAGAAAGTTACAATAACTTTGGTATTATATTTTGAAAATATTTAATCATTAAACAATTAATAAGTATACTAGCGAATTTCCCTAATCAAAAAAAAACAACAGATTTCAGCAGAACCTTGGAATGTAATTTTAGATACTGAGCAAATACGCTATATGTTCGTCTAATATTCTATAATTTTGTGCAATTATATTATTATTTTTTAATTCAACTTGTGTATATTGAAAGTGGTGCTTTTGATTAAACTATTTTAGAGTTTGTGTAGATATGTGTGTAATACTTGTTGTTTCTTTTTAACTGCAAACTAAGATATTTTGCATCTATTACAAAGCCGATAATTACTGTAATTATCATAGCTTTAAATAGTTCAAAAGTTGATGTTGTTATTCAGTAATATGTAAAGTCTATAGTATTTATATATGCGTAAGTATGTAACTATAACAAGGTTTGAATCGTAATTTTTGTTCATTCTTTTCTATCCAGTTTCTATTATGACAAGTTATGAAACAACATAAAACAAAACTAATATCACAGTTAATTAAAAATATATATTTACACATGACTTGATTTTCTTCATTCTTCTACTTTCTGTAGCACACGCTAATACGGGGTAACCTCCTGGACAGATGGTGGCAGAAAAGCCACTGCATCCTCTGTTCTTTCTTTGTGCATAAAGCTTTCAATATTAGTTAATTAAACTGCGGAGTGTCTGATTAGGTTAGAGGAGAAAGTTTTCGCGCTATATATTAGGCCAGAATCGTGAGATGCAAAACTATCTCGAAGCGTTTCTTTTGCCGTAATTAAAGTTCCCAAGTGTTTGCCAAAGCCCTCAGCATGACCAAAAAAGAAAGTAATCTTCTCACTGAAAGAAGGCATTAAAGATTATGTTTATGAGCTAGCTCTCTTTACATAATAATGAACACGATCAGGTGCATTCCCCTGTTTACTGATCGAACACTAATTTACCTCGTATTTCTCAGCGACTGGGACAGTTAGACAGTTAGAAAAGGCTGTGTCTTCATAAGTTTTCCCTCCAGTTTAATATAAGTCTTTGAATTAATTATAACTTCAATTTGTTCTTGTACACAGGTTCGATACTTTCCGTGTGTTTGCTCCTTTAAATCCAGAGGCAAATTCAATTAGGTTTAGCATTGATCGGGCAATTATACGAAGAGCAAAAACCTGAATATCGTTTAACTATTCCTAGCATTTGTTGAATTGTAGCGAGAATCCCTTTTGTTTGCTAGGTCAGCTAGGAGATGGCAAAATGAGATTACTCTTCGAAGAATGACAACAATTAGAAAAGCAAAAAGCGTTTCCTTACAACATGAGTTTGAACGCGTGAACAAAAGCATCGCAATCCTAAAAGGAAAATGAGGATAACAAATGAAAATTTCTGTTGACCTAACTCGTGTACATTACAGATTAAGCTTGTTTTTGTGTTTGTTTCTAAAAAGTTACGAAATGCGTTAGTTTTGCTGTGCCCACCACGGGTATCGAAGCCAGATTTCTAGCGGTATAAGTCCGTGGATTTATCGCTGAGCCACTGGGGGGGGGGGACTTTAACTTTGGTATTCTTCTTCTACATATATATATATATGTGCGTGTTTCTGTATTCACCTTAACGATGACCCTCACATAGAAACGTATACATAATTATTTAAATACATTTTATGTTAATTCTACTGAAAATATTATGGGCCATTATACGAATGTAAGCAAAGTAAGATAGACGTTGTCATACACAGTCCATGAATATTGTATCTTTCTATACATATATAGTGGTAAATAAGTGGAAGAAAATTGTAGTAACAAAGGGAAGCTCTTTGATGATATTTAAATATAGTCTACCAGCATTATAGTCAGAAATTTTCAAACCACGTTTCCAATGTGTCATATTTACATACGAATTTGTCTCATTTAAAAACTAATGTTAGGTTTCCAACACTAAAACCCTAGAACTAAAAACAAAACAAATATAAATGTGCATGTATTTTAATATGATGAAAATTGTAATCACTAGCGACTACTATTAACGTTCTGTCACAGCCTCTCAGGTAGTTTTTAACTTAAAGAAGTCGCACTCTAGCGTTAGCCTGCTCGAACTATGAATTCCAGCGTTCGTGTTTCACTGCCTTCTGCAGCAAAAACGTGTTTCACACTTTGGAGTCGTCGGTACGTCATATGAGTGATGATGAAATGGCACACTAGTCGGTCAGACAAGAGTAGCCCAAGTGTTGGCGGTGGGTGCTGTTGACTAGCTGTCTATCTGGTTAAAATTAGGGACGTACATGCGCAAATAGCTGTTGTGTAGCTTGGATAGAAAAATCTGCTAATTGTGATCACCATAAAATATGAACATTTTACCACAGCATTAGAAGTACGTTTTAACTTCAGTTTTTATGTATTGCATACAACTTAAATATTCTGTACGACACATATCCGAAAAATACTCATACACACCCTTTACAAGCAAATCACTGTAGAACCAACTATTTTTTGGACAAGACAATTCTGAGAAACAAATAACAAATATATTACCTTGCTGTTCACCTTTGTTTTTCATAAATAACAAATTACAGAAGAAGAAAAAAAAACGTTCCATGCTTGAATGCTGAAGGTGAATGTTTAAAATTAGATTATAGTTTTTGCGCAAAGCTACAAATAGGGCTATCTGCGCATAACCACCCCTACGTTTGAATTTATAAGCTAGAAAGAAGGCAGATAGAGAAAAACCAACCGCTGCCAACTCTTGTCTGACCGACTAGTGCGATTTCACCGTCCCTCTTACAGCACATCCACGCCTACAAAGTGTGGAATTTGTTGTGATGGCAACGGGATTCGAACCATAAGACACTCGGATTCACGGTCCGGAAAAAGCTAGCCACTGGGTCACCTACACTATGCCCACCGCAAAAACAGAGCAACCGAATTTTAGTATTTTAAATTCTCAAACTAACCGCTGAGCCACCATAGAACTGTAGATGAAGAACCAAGTTTAACATCTTAGCATATATATATATATAAGCAATGAAAGAAATATATCTCTAATGTCGTTTTTTTTTTGTAATAATTCTTGCGTTGGTGTCCAAGACAATTTTGTTGAGGAAATACTTAAATAAATTATCTCCACTAATCACATATCCCATTTTATTAAATCGATTAATTATGTTAATGAACAGGCCAATTATCATCTGTTGTTTTACATAAAACGTCATGCAGTGTTAAGTAAGACAAAAGAAACCAGTCTTTCGGTTTCCCGATATTAATTCTTATTAATATAAGATGTCAGAATAAGATATAAATTTAACAGGTTTAATTTAACTTCAAAGGAAATGAAGAAAAAAATACAAAAAATATTCTTTTGTGTATCTTATTTACGACGTTTTATTCTTAAGGTCTACTATGCGGATAATGCGATAACACATTACACGTAAAGAAACTTAGTTTTAAGTTGTTCTGTTGTTATGTAAGTTTTTCAGTATCATTTTTATCTTTATTTTTAACGATGATAAACTTCAAGTTAGCGTACTTTTCTTATTTTTAGTAGCAAATGTAATCGCGGTTCTCTTTGGCACGTTATTAATTTAATGACACGAAGAAAAATTCGAGACTTACAAGCCTCATTTTGTTTGTTTGTTTGTTTAACTGTTTAGTTTTAATGGGAAGTCGAAACAATTCCGTGGGCCTGCGGGCCAATAAGAATACATATAGGTATATATTCAATACGGATTTCATTATTATTGCGCAGTTTTACAATATTAAATCTCAAGAGATATATCTACCTCTTTAGTTTCTGTTTGCACGGTAACAAAGCGTAATCTTCAGCTGTCTCCGTAAAAGGATGTATACATCTGTGCTGTATTCCGTAATGAAAATGTACCTCGTGGTGGCTTCTCAACTGCTCGAAAGCTAATGTGCCTATGTTTACTGCTAATTAGGAAAATCTCGTCGTTATCTGCCGGTGGCAGAGCTGATTAAAATGGGACACTGCATATAAATGGGGGAAGATATGGATATGAGTAGGTAGTCTGCGAGGCGTTAATGAGATGATTTGCAGTCTTGGCAACGAGAAGTATAACAGTTATTTTGGCTTAGGTTCGTCATTAGAGCTGGACTGTTAGGTAAAAAAATGGCATTTCTTTGATGATTATTTCTTCCAATTTAACTTATTAGAACATAAAACTTAACGTTAATTAACTCGGTAAAATTTTTCTTAACTATTTTTAATTGCTTTGAAAGTTAAATAAACGTTTAACAAAATTAAGTACATATGCACTAACAAAGATTTTCATTGATTTAGCCAATGTTTTAAGCGTTTCTTTGTTGCTTAGAAACTAAAGCCCACAAGCATAAGATTTAACGTTAATTAACACCTAGAAACTAGAGAAACATCTACAATAATGGGAAACATTATTACATGAAAAATACAGTAACAATCGTCTTAACATCGCTAAAGGTTTATATAAGAAATATTCGTTTATAGAAACGCTATATGTGGAATAATATAATTCAAATTATAGGTCATATTCTTACCAAATGTTGCATATCATAAGAAAGATGCGTTTATAGAAACACCATATGTGTGGAATAAAATAATTCAAATTATAGGTTATATTCTAACCAAATGTTGCATATCATAAGAAAGATGTGTTTATAGAAACACCACGTGGGGAATAATATAATTGCATATCCTATAATTAAGGCAGACCGTATTTTAAGAAGATTAGTGGTCACAATACTTAAGGCAGGCACGTTTTAAACACGGCTATAAATCATGATGACTAGGATACAATGTAAATCACGACTACGAAGTCAGATCATTATGCAAAAATCTTGTCAAATTTAAAATAAAATATGTGAAATTTTGTTTAAATGTCATATTTTGCTACATTAAGGTCATAAGGCTAAGACAAAAAATGCCCATGTCAGTACCTTATGGTAAACATGCATGCCGTACTCTGGCAACTTTGTAGAAAGCAGTATAGTATAATACAGCTAGGTGGTTTGATAAACATATTTATTTCATGAGTAATAGAATATAAAATACACTTTAGACATGAGTCATTTTACTGACAATATCCCACTTTCTTTGTGGGTATTTAAATACATTTATTTTGATAGTACAATTCAAATACGTACATGCTTGTCTGATTGGACAATATGACTGTCGCTGCTTTTCCACGAATATATATATATATATATATATAATCACATTGCGATGTAAGTTATTCTACTGGGATTTACTAAAGGCAGTCATACTAAACGTCACAGGAAATCTGACGCTTAATTAGTAATCAGCACCATTGCAATCTGAGAGTTCATGATTA
The DNA here is from genome assembly GCF_000517525.1 of Limulus polyphemus. Lineage (NCBI taxonomy): Eukaryota > Metazoa > Arthropoda > Merostomata > Xiphosura > Limulidae > Limulus > Limulus polyphemus. Next base: position 61,870 of record NW_013668367.1, on the reverse strand, counting down.
ATAGTTGAAATATTTCCCTCTAAGAGATTTATGTGTGCTAATTAATTTCTGATTAGTGACCTTAACTATGACCTTTTGTCAAGTGGTGTTTTTAAAGGTTTCTAGGCCGTAAGTGTTTTTAAACGAATAAAACTCATTAATTATGTTTCAGCAGGGCCCAATGTTCCCATAAAGACAGTGGGTGGGATTGACAGTTCATTAATTTTCCTGCGCCCCCATTTGAGGGTTCTGACACATGAAGATTTGACACCCGTTGTCATCTCACCAGATGGAGCTGTTGATGTAGGCTGAAAGTCGATAAAAATAGTTGAAGTAAGCAGAGGCTAGATTTAGCATGTAACTAACACCTCTCCAAACAGCTTGGCACGAGAAATATTCAGAGGTAAATTAAACCACGATAAATTTAACGTTTCCTGAAATGCCAGTAGTCATGAGAAATACGTTTCTTTAACTAACCAAAGTAGCTTTATGCGAAATTCAATAAACAAAAACAAGCCAAAATATAAATTCGTATTTGCGATTTCTTTCATAACTTTTCCTTGTCTCAGAATTTTCATGCAAAACTCCAGAAGTGTCTGTGCACAACGTTTGCTAAATTTGAACTTATATACGTGATGGAAAACAGCTAGTCGACAGCACCTACCGCCAACTCTTGAACTACTATTACATCAACCGAATAGTGGGTTTAAACGTTTGCTCTTATAGCACCCCACGACCCCAAAATGCGAAGCGTGTATTTGGAGCAACGGAATGCGACTATGAATCTTCGGTTTCACAGTCTGGGCACGTTAATCTATAGGCCACACTTAGTAAAATATTTTCAGAAACCTTGAACTAGTATCAGTTTTATCATTAAAGACCAAATATGCAAATGGTGAATCGTAGTTGGGTGGGTAACGATGCTGGTAATGTTATACAATCAGCTTCAACGACCATTCCTGGGAGGCTTATAACACTAAAGTTAAGGATTCGATACCCACTATGGGTACAACGCAAATAGCCCATTGCGTAGTTTACCCTGAAAACAAACAGCCATTAAAGACACTGATTTCATATTTTGCTAAAACAGATTTCCAAAACTACATCCAGTTTTGGTGAAGTTCCTTGGAGTTTTCGTAAATCTACAAAAATATTGCGTACAAATGTACGCTAGAATAAGACCAACGTAATTTTTGAAACAAAACAATGACAATCATGATTTATTTTAACTTAAATTAGGGATTCCTACTTCAACAAAGTCGGGAAATGTGTTAGGGTAGAATTCGTAAGAAAGAGAAAACGGAAAATGTTGGTTTCTTAAAATATGTTTTCAAACAGCAATATATATAAAAACCTAATTGAATAAGTAGAGTTGTTAAACAAATGTTTAAACAACTTTACTTATTCAATTATGTACCAGTTGCCCAGTGTCTGCTTACAATACGAAGAATTAAATTGTGGCGGATTGCTACAAGTTCTTCAAATACCTTTAGAATGATAGGTTTCTTTTTGGTGAGTGTAAAAACACGTAAACACACCAGTTTGATATGAAAACCTCCTCCAGATTTATTCTTTGTATGCTATAACTTCCCTCTCCTGTTTGATTTCCGGCGTGCTTTTGACTCAGTTTGGCATCAAGGTTTACTCCACAAATTGCATATGTTACACTT
>NW_013668367.1:39827-59286 GCF_000517525.1 Limulus polyphemus | reverse complement strand
CCCTTGGCTGATGAAAGGGCTTAACCCTCTACCAGCCCGCCGGTCCCCCCGGGATCGGAATGAAATAACGCTTATGTTGTTGTTGTTGTAACTTCCCTTTAAATATTACAAAACACAAGTTATAAAACGAAAGTTTTGCCTCTCATTCTATAAAATCACAATGTAATAAAAACTCAACAAGATATGTTAGAGATATTAAATACCCTCACGCTTGATAATAAATAATTGAAGTTCTTTGTGTAGAAAAAAGTATTTGACGTTATTTTCTGCTTGTTAAGGTACATTTACGTTAGACAGGTGATCGAGAAGACTCTTTAATATTTTATTTAAAGCTGTGTTCATTTAATGAGAAGGTCCAGACGCATTTCTTAGGTTTGGATATCACGTCAGACTTCTCTCGCCTAATATATAGCATTTGGCACTAGACGGAGATCCGAGATCTCCAAGGATTTCGTTTTGGGTCCATTAATATAAAATAAAGGTATTTTTTTTATTAGATGATAGTTTATGTAAGAGTCTTCTTTGCTGCTAACCATTCCTTCCGAGATGCCCAGGAGGGTGCTTAAACTCATGAATTTGTCTTTAGTAAACAGGATGACACTGGGTGAGGAGGCAAGCACAAGACACGATAATCGTGTTTCTACATCATTTCAACATATGAATAGTAGCCGACTTAAAGAAGCATTAGTTGAACACTTATAAATTGCAGACACTTAGAAGAGGGCGGTCAGTTATGATGAAAAATGTATGACTCATTTATTTAATTGCAGCTGTTGAAAGTAAATAATAGATGTTATTTTGCATCGTGTAACCATTGTTACATAACAAATTAAATATAATTTTTAACGAGGTGTCTAAACTTTTTCATGACACGTGTAACATATCCTCCCAAGGCAGCGATATATTCAATCACTCTCTTTCCCTCTTAACTGGCGTAGGTTGTACGACGGGGTATAATATTCAGGGATTTTTTCTCTTTGTACAACAGACAATAGTTTTCATCCAGTTTAGAAATAAGGCTTTTTACAGCTTTTACAGTTTTACAGCTTTCTTTCCATGATAATATGAAAAATACCGCTCATTTTTAGATCCAGTAACCTTTACATATGAGTAAGGTATTCAATGTTTGAGAAAAAATGCTTGGATTTTGCATATACAGCTGGGTTTGTTTTCACCCAAAATATGAAAGGCTTATACATACGGAGCGTGTTCAGTAAAACAGGGTAGGAGTTCTTGATTTCTTGCATTTCCTTTTTGTTTTTACTATTCAAGAAACTGGAAATGTTTTTGCTTATTCGGGGTTTTGCCCTCAGTACCCCCTACCGGGGGCGCTATCCTTGGCCCCCTTGGGGTCCTAGTCGTCTCTCAAACCCCCGGAATGCTACGGTTGAGTTTCCGTGCAGAAATACAGGAAATTATTTATTAGTTTCGTGTGCGAACAAAATGTGTTCATTATTTCAGACTCTTATTCAGATGCATTCGTTGTTGACACCACTCGTATAAAGAGCAGATTTCTGTGCGTTTTCCTGTGAAATTTGTTAAGCCTAAAGAAAAATATATATTTGAGTCAAATGGTAAAAACAAAAACATTATAAATAACTTAAGAAGCAAAGAAATCCAAAATTTAAGCCTAAATTCGGTACATTAACGAAAAAAAGTAAATTATCTAGAGTATCAAAAGAGGCAAATTGAACATGAAAGTAGACATAATGTTTAAAGCTGAAAGAATTAGTGTTAGTATTACAAGCACTAACTCCTGTTTTATATATATATGTGACAAAAATATTTACACGAGCAATTAATGGGCCATAAGTATTGAAAATCAGGATGATACACAAAAGGAGTCAAATAAAAACGGTTTCCAACCTATCATTACCTTTTGGGTCTTAAATGGATTTTACATGAGTAGTGAAAATGAAATTAATTATGTTTCCATAATGTGGATCTATATAACATTTCGGGGCTAGGGTTGGAGTCTTTCTTTAGAGTCAAGTAATTATTTGGCGTAGGACAGAATTAGAATGATCGTATTTGGATTTAAAATAAAGCAGATTATAAGAGTCTTAGCTACACGCGACAACAATGCGAAAATAGCATCATATGCAATCGGTAACCATCAAAGAGATTAAAGATAGAATATCAGTAACTGTGTAAATGTGAATTACAAAATAATAATATAATTTGCACAATAAATAAAAAAGTAAAATTATGTAACGATCAAAATTAAATATACGTGATTAAGGCATACAAATGAATGTAATATTTATTTGTAAACAAACAAAAACGGAATACATATATATATATGTTGTGCCTCTGGTGGCTGAGTGGTAAATCTGAAGATTTATAACGCTAGTGGATATGATAACAGAAAGGAAAAATGTTCATTAATGACCTTTGAGTTAATGGTTAAAGTTCAATAACTATAAACCGTAGACTACATAAAACATTCCGATGTCTTATGAAAGATAATTTCAGATATTTTTGTCATCTCAGTCTGAAAGAACTTATACTATTTCGAACGTAGACCTTACGAAAACACCGCTAGAGCTCTATCCTGCTCTATCCATTCAAACGTAATGTACTTGACCTCCACTCATAACTCTGCTCTCTGTGACATAGAAATAAAGAAGCGTCAAAACCTAGATTTTCTTCATGACCATAACTCATAACCACAGTATATTAGAAACTCACCCCCCCCCACAAAAAAACATCCTACAGAAAAACTATGACTATTCCAAGTTATCTCTCTCTCTCTAACGCTGAAATATGTATTCTGGATTAAAGTATAATATTTGGACCTACCAGTCCAAGTAAAATTGAATAAACCAAACAAGACTGTGGACTATTTATTCGACATTTAAAACTTAAGGCATTCCATAACCGTATCTCTAGTGATACGCAAGATAAAACAACAAGCCCTGATGATACACAAGTCATACTTCCATAACCGTATCGTATCATCAGGGCTTGTTGTTTTATCTTGCGTATCACTAAACAAGGCACACGTTTACAACCACCACTCTATTGATAAACCTTAATGAAACTATAACCATTAATGATACATAAGGCACACTTCCACAACAGTACCTCTAGTGATAAACCTTAATGAAACTATAACCACTAATGATACATAAGGCACACTTCTACAACAGTAACTCTAGTGATAGACATGATGAAACTATAACCATTCATGATACATAAGGCACACTTCTACAACAGTAACTCTAGTGATAAACCTTAATGAAATTATAACCACTAATGATACATAAGGCACACTTCTACAACAGTAACTCTAGTGATAGACATAATGAAATAAGAATTCCTCACAATACACAAGGCACACTTCCACAACTATAGCTTTAGTGATACATAGGATACACATCACAGCTTAAAAGGTGATGGACCAAGAGCTTCAGGAGATCTCTTCTTCAAACTTCAACATCAACCCAGCAAGTAGACTCCCCCCCCCCACCTCCCGGATCTTTCTTCTCTCTCTCGAATGATGTTTCGAGATAAACACAATAAGTTCCAAATCACATATCTCTAAAAATACCCTCAACCTATGAAACAAAATAAAAGCACAAAGAGGACTAAGCTCCTGATAAGATATTGTCATGAAACCGTCTAATAAAGGGGACCTGTAGTCGTATGGCAAATCCTCAACCTATGAAACAAAGGTAAAGCACAAAGAGGACTAAGCTCCTGATAAGATATTGTAATGAAACCGTCTAATAAAGGGGATCTGTAGTCGTATGGCAAATCCTCAACCTAAGATGGTTGTTGTCTTTGATACATGAGGAGGGAGGTAGTTTAACAAGTGATGTTATTGTTATTTCCATTACAGTGTTGAAATGATGGAGATAATTTCAATTGGAGCATTAGGATGGGTCTGCCTGGATCGTTAAATTTATGAATGTTTGGTAACATATTGGATACATTAGATCTTGCGTCAGTGGCTGATACTATTAGGTTCTTTGACGATGTGGTGAGTAACATCAGTCATGCCATGGATGGTATATTAAATGGTGCCTTTTTATCTTGATAGAGGACCTTCAGGGAGGGGCTTGTAAGATTTCATGTTACTAAGTTGAGGCTAGGGTCTCGAAAATAGAGAACATTTTGCCATACGACTACAGGTCCCCTTTATTAGACGGTTTCATGACAATATCTTATCAGGAGCTTAGTCCTCTTTGTGCTTTACCTTTGTTTCATCTACATATGTGCATACACTAACCTTTGAACCTTTCTCATATAATATTATTTTCTTCTCAGTGGACGTATATACTTCAGGACGAGGGTTTGATTGATCTAAAACATTTTTTTTTAACAAGCGTCCAATACTTAAACTTTATGCTGATATACAAATCCCGCTGAGCTAGTCTTAAAATGTAAGTATCTCATATTTTACATAGCAAGTTCTATAAACATATTTGTGGCGTAGGATGAGTAAAGAAAATGGGTCCAAATTTCACTAATCTTTTCGTTCCTTACATCAAGTAACATAGCCCTTTAACCCTTCTTTATAAGACATACCTTGAAGATATGGTAAGAATCTTTAGCGGTACATCATGAGTGAAATCCAAACATTTCACACATTATGTAAATTAATTACACTCTTCCATAGAGTACACACACAAACAACACATCTGACACATCGATTCAATTTCTTGGCATACTCTTTCTCTGCTTACTCCCGTAAGATTAACATTGGTGGATATTATAACACCCATAAATTACAACTTACGAGATAGTTGAGAGTTTGAGTAAGGACGATGAATTAAGTTCAATGGACGTGGAGATTTTTCCATGATTTCTTGATATCCTTAATGAAACCAGAGACGTTGTTACAAGAACCAACACACACACACAGATAAACACATTCTTCCTAGGTTGTACTCATAATTCCCAACAAAAACAAAATCCACATAATTCAATATAAATCCTGATCCTAATACTAATCATTGGATTTTAAAATTTCATAGAGGCAGCGTTAAATATTAAGACACAATAATTTGAAAAAACATCAGAAGATACGAAAGTAATAAAACTATTACCGTAAATGTAATAAATATATAAAGAGGCGCTGATTTCGTGTTGAAGAATAAGGTTTCAATCATTTTTTTGTCTGTTACCATAGTAACTATCTCGTCACCAGCTTTAGGAATTGCTTCTCTTAGTAAGAGAGACCAATAAAATATAATGTATGTAAAAAAAAATTGAATTAATAACTCTGGTTTAGACACTCAAATATATGTTGAGATATATTATTAAATACTTCTGGTCAAAATATTAATAATAAAAAAGATCTCCATCTTCTCCCAAACTCATTAATATATTTATAACGAATTTTACAGCTGGCTAGCCAATGAGATTTTCATATTGTCATCACACTGACAGGGGATTCACATAGATTGCTTGGAATTTGTTTAGACAGATAGTTTCATGCACTATAAGACGCTTGACAGGTCGGATAAGCTCCTCAGCGTCACGGTGGAAAAGCTCCCTTTTCTGGATATATAAAATAGCAATAGAAATGTTCTACACATTGCTTTGGCATGATACTCTTCGCAATAAATTCCTTAATTTTCAAAAGAAAACAAGTTTTTTCCTTCGAGGTTTCCTGGTGAAAATAGCATAAAAAAAACAGTAGAGTTGTTAGCCTACACCAAGTAAAAGAGTAGCCCAAGAGTTGGCGGTGGTTGGTGGTGACTAGCTGCCTTCCCTCTAGTCTTAAACTACTAAATTGGGGACGGCTAGTGCACATATCCCTCGTGTAGCTTTGCCCGAAATTCAAAACAAACAAACAGTTGACCCTCTATGTTTTAAAATTTTTTATATGAATGTCTAGTAAAATTCAAAACAAACAACCAAAAACAATTTTAGAGTTACTGAAGCAATACAATGACAAAATTATATTCTTCTGCTGTTAACGAATTTTCAAAAAATTGCACATTTTTTAACGTTTTTCAGAGGTTTGATTTAAGTAAATGTTAAAATGCTTAACAATAAAACAATTTCTTCCATTTAAACGTGAGATGTTTATGTAATAAATCTATCTTTTAGCTATGTGTTTGTTGCTAACGGACGAATCTCTAACTTTAGCATTTTACCCGGGTGGAAGCCGACAGATATGTACACATTTTTTATTTACCAGTCTAACTTTGTGTTTTAGAAACCAGAGGTCCTATTATAGACACGTGAAAAGCTATTCTCCTACATAATCACGCACGTCCTCAAATTCCTCCTGGGCTCTCCTTATACGAGGCAATATTCACCCTTTGCTGTTGCCCACGGGAAGATGGAAGGATATTGTAATTTTCAAGGTCCCTGATTATGTTTTAGAAACCAGATGCCCTATTATAGACACGTGAAAAGCTATTCTCCTACATAATCACGCACGTCCTCAAATTCCTCCTGGGCTCTCCTTATACGAGGCAATATTCACCCTTTGCTGTTGCCCACGGGAAGATGGAAGGATATGGTGATTTTCAAGGTCCCTGATTATGATTGTTAGAACTATGAAACTGAAGCTGCTTTACTGGTTAAATTTGGATAACTCTTATTTACTCTCGTTTCAATTTCTATCGGAAAAGTTATTTTATACTCTCGCAGTAGTACCACCAGATGACTAGAGTGGTTAGTTAGCTCAAGTGCTTGTACAGCATTCCATCTGTTGCTCTTATTTCACACCAGTCTTACTTAGTTTACCTTCATTTTATTCCGCTTTTATTACGTCACCGTTTGCTGTATTTCTATTGACATGTTCTAAGTGCATTAATAAAGATTGGTTCTTTGTTTTTCTACATTTCGTCCCAACTACCTCCAATATGCCGAATCCTTCGTTTCTCCAGTTATTTGCCGAGTATAATCAACTGTCAGTTAATTATTAAGATTATCAATATTCACTAGTTAATTATTTAATATCTCCTTTATGCCGTGGTAATTTAAAAAATTTTACTCGAACATAACCACCAACACAAGCTTAGTGCAATGATAGATTTTTTCAGATATGATACAAGATGGATTTCTTGGTTTTCTAGAAAGATAATTAACTCGCCTTGAGAAGTAAGAAAACTGAAAAATAAGAAAAAAAATGCCTGATTTCCTGTTTTCACTTAAAAATAAAATATGTAAATCTAAAATAATGTTTTTAACAATCAACGTGTAAAATATGAATCATTTTCAAGTTATAGCTTTCCACCTCAATGTTACTTGTTTTGGGTCAAATAGCATTTAATGACCTTGATATCATATATAAAGTCAGAGATCGCCAAGCTATTTGTTTGTTTTTTTTGTAATTAAGCACAAAGCTACACAATAGGCTATTTGTGCTCTGCCCACCACGGGTATCGAAACCCGGATTCTAGCGTTGTAAGTCCGCAGACATACCGCTGTGCCACTGGCGGGCAGATCGCCAAGATACAAAAATAAATTTCGCCCATCAAAAGTTGTTACTCAAAGTTTTCTTTGAAGTTAAGCACTAAGCTACACAACGGGCTATCTATGTTCTGCCCACCACGGGTATCGAAACCCGGATTCTAGCGTTGTAAGTCCGCAAACATACCGCTGTGCCATTGGGGGACGTTACTCGAAGTCCGACGAACATACACTCGAACATGAACAGATGTTTTACTCATATTAAAGCGTGCAGGGAGTAGAAAACTTTCCACTGACAGACTAAGGTTTGAATTATATACTTTAAACCATTCAAATTATGTTTTGTTCTCAGAAAGAAGGACCAGGCACTGGGCATGACTGAAGATAGTTTTTCCTATAATTATATACTTTAAACTATTCAAATTATGTTTTGTTCTCAGAAAGAAGGACCAGGCACTGGGCATGACTGAAGGTAGTTTTACCTATCTTTCCGCCAGATAGGTGTGGCAGGAACATAAACCTAAATATAACTGTGAATGTTGAAAATCAGTAATTTGTGACTTGTATTAATAATAAAAATGAAGTATTTTTCTCTTGAAATTGCTTGGAGTGATTTTTCTTTCCGGTACAGTGGATTACATTAGGTCTTATTATTCACGATGGTATTACATTTTTCAATTTTACTTTTAAGAAATTCATAACGGTTCAACTGTAGTGTGTACGTTTTGTCAGTCTACCAGCTGTGAAACGTGAGTCTTTATTAAGTAATATATATATAATTCAGGAATTTCATTGCATATTCTTCCAGAATATCCAACTTCTAATGCTATTATGCTATTAAAATATTTTATGTGTTTGCACCGAAAGAACTGCACAAAACATTTCCAACCGTTAGCATAATCGTTTAAAAAAACAAAACAGTAATAACAAAAAATGATATGTGCATGTGGAATTGACTCCATGCCATTCATTTGAAATTATATTGTTATGGAATGTAAAAGCAAAATTGAAATAAAAGATATGTATTGGGCCTCAAATGCTTTAATAAAACTTGAAACACAACTAATTTAGAAATACAGCGATGGTTAAGGAATATATCAACAAAAAAAGTATTGTCTTTTCTTCACTACTGTTAAGCTAATGACATATTTCATTGCTTTCAGCAATTTTATTAAACAAAAGGAGGACGTCACCATGCTTGCACGATACCTGCTTTTACTTCATTTGTTCGAAGCTGGTTCGTTAAAGCCCAGAAACCAGACTTTCATACGGTAAGTTAGAGAGAATAGTTATAGTCACACAAAGCAGTGTGTAATACATGATAGAAGAAGTACCCAGGCCTTTGTCTTCCGTTTAATCTATTCAGGATAAACTAACTTATAGAGTGGAGTGGACTCGGATGAACTAGACTGGGTTGGATGGATTAGTAATGACTGACGTGTAGTGTTTGTCCATGATTGATATACACGGGCTTCTCCCTAATGACCACTTTCTCTAAAACTTAACGTATTCCGAACGAAAACGGATTAGTGCTCGATTTTAAAACGAACACTTGAAAAAAATAAGAGTCACAGGAAATAAGGTAATTAAACTCAATATATCTCATCAGAAGATAAGAAAAATGACATAAATTAATATGGAGAAAATAAGCAATTTTTTTTTCTCTTTTTATTTCTAGGGTTTGATGTCTTTCAGATGGCATTCAATCATTTAACATATGCCATTATAAATAGTTAACAGATAATGTATTTTATTATAATGACAACTTGAACAATTTTTTTTTCAAGGAACTCAGAAACAAAGGAACAAATATACGAAGGAAAATATAATAAGTTTACTGCTTAATGTTTGGGTTCCTTCACTTTTAATAAGTATTCTTCTTTGACTGTGAAACGGAGCCTCCTCAAAATCCGTGTTAGTTTTATTACCAGTATTTCTTCCAGTAAGCTCCCCCCCCCTGCACAGTGGAATGTCTGCGGGCTTACAACGCGAGAAAGCGAGTTTCGATACTTGTGGTGGACATTGCACAGATAGCCCATTGTGTAGCTTTGTGCTTAACTTCAAACAAACAGTCCACGTGGATAGATTTGTTACACACCAAATTATCATTTAATTAGTCAATAGGTTCTTTTATCCACACGAGACAAAAATCTCAGAGTAAAATGGATTTCGATAGTCCAATACCTCAACAAAATTCCACATACTTTAAATGTTTTTTCTACGTAAACGTTTTGACATCATGATGTTATAAAAGGCTTGTTTATAAAAGACGATGTTCTAAACGTTCACGCGACTTTTGCTTAGATTTGTTATTTTGCACTCTCTTTGTTTTCCCCATAAAATAGTGCTTTTTCAGCTTTCCGCGAAAGGGTACTTACCAGAACCAACTCTATACCAGTTTTATTGTTCCGAACTTTTAAATATTTTAAATTACATGCTGGCTGAAAGTAACAGCCATTAAAGGTGCTTTTCAGCCTTCGATGAGAGTGCTGACGTTAATGGCTACAAGGTTAGACTTTTTGAGATTTGTTTTTTCGGAAAGCTACACAAGCGCCATCTGCGATAAACGTCCCTAATACCGACACTCTCGTAATGTACTCACCACCAATAAGTGTGGATCGCAAAGTTTCCCCCGACAACGGGACGCGAGCCATGTACCGTCGGATTCACAGACCGGGCCCATTTTTTCGGGGGGTGCAACAGTGTGCATTTAGCCTAGGCCTAAAAATGCATACTTTCATCATCCTCGCCTACTTCCTATTCTTAGCCCCCCCAGTAGCACAGCGGTATGTCTGCGGACTTACAACGCTAGAATCCGGGTTTCGATACCCGTGGTGGGCAGAGCACAGGTAGCCCATTGTGTAGCTTTGTGCTTAATTACAAACAAACAAAATCCTAAAAGAGCTTGCTTTCATGAATCATAGATAATATTAAACTGAAATATGTGTATATTACTAAAAACATATCATTGTCGAAATATTTTTTAATAGACATGAAAATGGCCAAACATTTGACATGGACAATAAATATTATCGTTGTATTAGTGTCTAGTCATATCAATTAGGATTAGTTTTGTTTTTTGTTGTTTTTTTATTTCGTGCAAAGCTACACGAGGGCTATCTGCGCTAGCCGTCCCTAATTTAGCACAGTAAGACAGCTTGTCATCCCCACCCACCGCCAACTCTTGGGCTATTCTTTTACCAACGAATAGTGGGATTGACCGTCACATTATAACGCTCCCACGGCTGAAAGGGCAAACATGTTTGGTGTGACAATAAATATTATCGTTGTATTAGTGTCTAGTCATATCAATTAGGATTAGCTTTTTTGTTTGTTGTTTGTTTTATTTCGCGCAAAGCTACACGAGGGCTATCTGCGCTAGCCGTTCATAATTTAACAGTGTAAGACTAGAGGAAAGGCAGTTTGTCATCACAACGAAGCATGTTTGGTGTGACGGGGATTTGAAACCGCGACCCGCAGATTGAGAGTCGAACGCCCTAACCACCTGGCCATACCGGGTAACTAAGATTAAAGTAACTTGAATTGCGTATAGGTAAATCACGAGAGAAGAAGATAAAACTCAAGTTTTTTGTAGACATTTTTGGTAAAAGGTATTCATAATTACACAGCTAGAAATTTAACTTGAGTAATATGAGATGTGATTTTGAGCTAATGTAAATGAGAGTGGAAAAAATATACTTTTAGATAGATCTAATACACATGTAAAGCCTATGATTTCACCATTTCTGACTTATGTATATATATAGATCATACAAATGAATCTATGTGATTAATCATTTTTAGTGAATACATAAGTTAGGAGGGTCAGTTTTTCAGGAATAATGTATAGGATTTGGCTACAAAGAAATTAGATTAAAACGTATGAATAACCGACAGTTGTCATAAATCACTACGTGTGCCTTGCCAGAGTCACTTGATAATCGTTATCATGTACTCTGAGTTTCTTCTAAGCCACTAATATTTTCTCTGAGTCACTTGAAACTAGTACGCTCTTCATGCCACATGTAAGCCGCTAATGTTTTCTCTGAGTTACTTGAAACTAACACGTTCTCTATGCCACATGTAGGCCACTAATATCTCCTCAGTCATTTGTAACTAACATGTTCTCTATGCCACATGTAAGCCACTAATGTTTTCTCTGAGTTACTTGTAACTAACATGTTCTCTATGCCACATGTAAGCCACTAATGTTTTCTCTGAGTTACTTGAAACTAACACGGTCTCTATGCCACATGTAAGCCACTAATGTTTTCTCTGAGTTATTTGAAAATAACACGGTCTGTATGCCACATGTAAGCCACTAATGTTTTCTCTGAGTTACTTGAAACTAACACGGTCTGTATGCCACATGTAAGCCACTAATATCTTCTCAGCCACTTGAAACTAACACGGTCTCAATGCGACTTGCAAACACTAATGTATGCTCTATGCTATGACTCTGAATTGCTCAGAACGTCTTGTATTAGCCAATAAGTACTGAATCATAAGATTACCTTTGTATGAATTAAATTGCCTCATGACTGAGCAAAAACTAGTTTATAAATATCTGACAGTGCGTTTAGTCTATAGTCAACTGTCGTTAAGGGAATCTGTTTGGTTATTTAATATTAATCAGGAACATATAAGTAGATTATTGATAAGTGATGATAAAGTAAATTTATAAGTACTGTTGACTGTCTATAATGGTAATGAAGAGGTGTTCTCTGATTCATTGTGAGCATTCTGATGATGTAATGTCCCAGATGGCTGTGCCACCATTGGGAAGTTCGTCCGAGATTTCCGCACCCATAGGATGGCGCCATTTTGTCAAAAGTGCCTCCGACAGCATCAGCTTTCATCCAAGAGAAATCTCTCATATTTAAAATGGTCGCACTCATTGGAAGCCGCCATCTTGATGTCAGTCGGAAGTGACGTCGCTTGCTCTTGGTACGTAACAGAGTTAAGCTGAGGTTATGATCTCGTCGGATAACAACTCTTTAAAACAATTAAAGTCATAATAAGTAAATAATTAGTTTTAATATATATAAATATAAAAAAATCGACAGAACAACCCCCCCCCCCCAGTGTCACAGCGGGTAAGTCAGCGGATTTATAATGCTATAAATCCAGTTTCGATACCCGTGGTAAAAGCAGTGCAGATAGCCCATTGTGTAGCTTTGTGCTTAACTACAAACAAACAAACCGATTAAACAATGTATTTTTTGTCTGTTAAACGTGGAAAACGTTTTCTCCATAAAAAAGAAAGAAAAAAGATATATAACATTTATCATTTCAGTAATATCTCTAAAAGAAATACTTTTATAAATATCATTTTTCTGACACTTTCTTTTCAAAACTACTGTGAATGCCAATGTAGGTTTTGTAAAGTTGAGCAGTTTGGCTAGAAAAAGACATGGCGTTTCTTTGCCATTCAGCTTACACACAAAACAAAATATGCAAACAGATATTGTTGTTTTTTCTGCAGTCTATTGGAAAGGAACATTTTGATTTTATTTACACGTTAGAAACTAGTATTTACTGACACAGAAACCTTATCTACAGTATTGCACCGTAAGCTCAGAGGGTCAATTTACTCTGGTGCTCTTTCACTGTTTGGCCATAAACTGGTGAAAGAAATAAAAGATCGTTCGACAGAGTCAATTTCTGTTTGAGCCGTTATACCTTATACAGGACCACGGCCCAAGTAAATGGTAGATAACTAACTGAGCACAATAAAACAACATTTGTCAGCGCATTTTTATCCTGACCTTATTGTCACTCCTCGTTTCTAATAAACCCAACGGAATCTTTGAAAACCAACCAGTCTCTGTTTTATGAGGTTGTAAAAGATATTGCATCTTTCATCAGAACTGAACAGTATCAAATATCTCCGGCAAAGATACTGTTTCTTCCCAATAAGAAAATAATACTCATCGAATTTTATCAAATATGCAACTTCAGTATATATATATATATATACATTTTGTTTCGGGTATTTCACCGACCCTTTTAAGACTCGTGCACACAACATGAAGTTTTCGGGAACTACCCAAAATTAATTTATATTCATACTAGTAACTAGAGTAATACATCAGATTGTGAGAGACGCATCTTGATGGCATATAATATGCTGTAATATACACACACCACACACACACACACACACACAAAATCCAATTAAAAACTGATTGCTATTTATTCTTTCGGTCTATTCTTAAAAATAACTAATATTTTAAGAGCATATCTATTGAAGTCATTGTTTCTAATCTATGTTTCTCAAGAAAAAATAAAATGAAATACGGTTTGTTTGTTTAATTGGAATTTCGCGCAAAACTACACGAGGGCTATCTGCGCTAGCCGTCCCTAATTTAGCAGTGTAAGACTAGAGGAAAGGCAGCTAGTCATCACCACCCACCGTCAACTCTTGGGCTACTCTTTTATCAACGAATAGAGGGATTGACCGTCACATAATAACGCCTCCATGCTGAAAGGGCGAGCATGTTTGGTGGGACAGGAATTCGAACCCGTGACCTACAGATTGCGAGTTAAGTGCTCTAACCACCTGGCCATGATAAAATACGGAATGCATATATACATGCTTCTCGGTGGCTCAGCTATATGTCCGAGGGCTTATGACGCTAACAATCATGTTCCAATACCCACGTTGGGCAGAGCACAGATAGTCTATTGTAAAGCTTTGTGTTTAAGAACGAAGAAAGTATATATATATATATATATATAATAAAACAATAAAGAAGTTGAAATATGTACAAGGTAAATAGTGAAGTTTTACTATATTTTCCTAACAGTTTGTGCTCGGTAACACCAAATGTGATAATGAAACGTCCCGAAGGTAAAAGATCAAAGTTATTCAAATTAATGTACCTCCCCCTTCTTTGATCAGGCACGTGAAGAAAAACATACCTGAACGAATTAGCTGTTTAATCCCTATCAATACTTCTGTTATTTTGAAATGTCTGCCTCGAAATTACCACCAGTTATAAAATGTAATTCAGGTAAGTTAAAATAAAGACTAAATAACACTACAAGCTAAGCCTTTAATTTTTATGTGTGATGATGACAGTTTTTGCCAAGGTTGAGATATGTTTCATTGAAAATGTAATAAAAGTTACAAAACCGACAAAACAAGCTTGCATTCCACGTAACAATTGTAAAAATACCAGACAATTCACACTTTACGTATTTGTTTCAGTTCTACGTAATAATGTAGAAGTTCTAGACAATTCACATTTGATGTATCTGTTTCAGTTCTACGTAATAATGTAGAAGTACTAGATAATTCACACTTTATGTATCTGTTTCAGTTCTACGTAACAATGTGGAAGTACCAGACAATTCACACTTTACGTATCTGTTTCAGTTCTACGTAATAGAAGTACCAGACAATTCACACTTTATGTATCTGTTTCAGTTCTACGTAACAATGTGGAAGTACCAGACAATTCACACTTTACGTATCTGTTTCAGTTCTACGTAATAATGTAAAAGTTCTAGACAATTCACACTTTACGTAAGTGTTTCAGTTCTACGTAATAATGTAGAAGTACCAGACAATTCACACTTTATGTATCTGTTTCAGTTCTACGTAATAATGTAGAAGTACCAGACAATTCACACTTTACGTATCTGTTTCAGTTCTACGTAACAATGTGGAAGTACCAGACAATTCACCCTACGTATGTAACAACAACAAAAAAACAACAAAAAACACATTAATATTTTTTTACAACTTTCTGTGTTTGTATCGAATATACTATCGAGAAACTTTACATAGACTATATTGCACTCTAGAATGGCTTGTTTCCGTGAGCAATACGCTTTCATACGTTGTTTGAGAAAGCCATTACTATATATATATCCAACTCACTCAATACCTAAGATAAAAGTGTTTTTTCTTTTTCTTCAAAACTACCATTGTTTGAATAATATTCAGATCAACAATTCAATTTTTTTTTAGATGCCCAGATATGTTTTTAGTCACATTTACTATTCTATATTGAGAAATTAAAGTGTAGTTCTTCGATGGAACGAAAAGGACAAGGGAGTACGGTAAGACTATTTCACGTTTTACGTCATTTGACAAACGACGTGTCAGGCACGTGAATACTAGATTGATTGGTTGCTCATCACAGCATGACACAATGACGTTGGAGGCATATATTTCAGGTGATCAGTTTCCTTAGACGTTGTTATGTTACATGCAGAGCTGCTGACATAACTTTTCTCATTATTAAAACGTACGTTAAACGTGATCCCTTACTTGATCATCCTCAGCTTGTGTTTTCAATGGCGAAATAGAAGAAGCAAAACGCTGTGATTTATGAAATAACTTAGAGAATAGTTTATCTTGGCGCCACCTAACGTGAGGCACTCATTGCCAATTTAATTTTTTTTTTTACATTTAACGTAAGGCTTCGTTGCTATGACGATAAGGAAACAAAATCTACCCGTCGTTGACCAGATTGCCTTAAAAAACTATGACATATAAAAAAGTTTGTGGTTTTATATTACGTTAATAATCATCCTGATATATAGGATATGATTTCCTTGAATGTTTTAACAATCGTTCCTATTTAGCAAGAAAAATCGTTATTTTAAGTGGTCTATTAAACAAAGGCCTCAAAATCTTCCTTCACGTTTTAAAACCTCTATTATAATGATTTTTTCTCTTCCACAACAAATGTTATAAATAATAGAACTGGTGTGAAATAAGTGACGTCAAAATGTTTTCTCTCTGACGTTTCCTTCATGGTGTCTGCTTACATTGCTTTACTTTAATTGAAATCGATGTATCGACAAGTTTGGACGAAAATTATTCTAGATTACACACAAAGTATGGAGCTTGTTAACGTAGGCGACGGTTTGGAATAATAACTTATGGCTATATAGAAAATATATGCTCTTTGGGACAAAACGGAAAACTGTTATGATACAAGAAGTGAAATGATAGGTAATAGAAGGAGCTTCGTCACAATTGATAATTCATATTGTGTTGACCTTGTGCTTCTCTGGCCAATCACACGTCAGAACTGATAATTAATATTTTTTTTTTACCTTGTGCTTCTCTGGCCAATTACACGTCAGAATGGATAATTAATATTTTTTTACCTTGTGCCTCGCTCACCAATTACACGTCAGAATTGGTAATTCATATTGTTTTGCTCTTGTGCTTCTCTGGCCAATAACACAGGATGAAGATAGTATATATAATAAAATCAAGTCTTGGATAACCTGTGGTGCACACTGTTAGTGCAGAATGTTACAAGATATGTTTCCATCATTTTAACCCTCTGTTAAAACTATATGTATCATTTAAATTCTTCTGTTGTATTTCCAGTGATTTCAAGCTACTTGGATCTTTTTTCTTTTTCTATAGGAAAAGTCTCAATAACTTTTCAAATACAGTCGCGAAGACTTTTTTGAACACCATGTTTACTTTCATCTCTCTGAAATTTGTTAAATTATCTCATTGGTGACGTTTAATGGTGTATCTTTGAAGTCATAAATTGCTTTGGTTGCTCCGATCAAAAGACGATAGTGAATCATCGTGTTTTAACCCTCTAAATAAATGTTTTTCTCCAGAGGAATCTATTGATTTGGAGTACAGTTAAAGAAACGTTCAGTATCACTTGACATCTAAACAGTGAAACTGTGTAGAATTTCAGCGTCAATGAAAACGTTCTTAGCCCATATTGTGTTATTGGCAGTATATTTTAGCATAAAAGTAGTATTATAATTAGCTAACTTTATATTCACAATAAATGCTAAGTAGAACTTGGAATCATATTTTCACTGTTTAAAAGCATGTCAAACAGTTTTTCGCATGCTTATAAGATGCGCAATACGATTGTTTTTTTGTTTTTTTCACATTTGGTTGTGCTCGTATTGTAAATCAAAGAATTCGTAATTTATGTCCCACTGGGTCCATAGGTGCCGCTATAGGTGTGACGATAAAATCCAACTATTCGGTCATACAAGAATAGCCCAAGAGTTGGCGATGAGTGCTGTTAATTAGCTGCTTTCCCTCTAGTATACCAGTTCAAAATAATAAATCCATTATATCATTAACATATAATAAAAACTACAATTATCCCAGAACAGAGCCCTGAGGAACATCGCTTGTATTCATTAATTCATGAGAATATTTGTTATCGATATTAACTACTAAGATTCTATTTTTAAAATAACTCTCCAACCAATTATACATTTTATCTCTTATAACTATGGTTACCTCTTATTACCATGGTTATCTCTTATTATCATGGTGTATATATTTTTAACAATAATTGATGCTCAATCAGATGCTTTAGGTAAGTCTAAAAACACTGCTATGGCAGATTCTCTTTTTTTAACTTCATCAACACTACTTTCACATAACACTTGAACATCTTGATGTGTCAATTCGTCCATTCGAAAACCATACTGATATTCAGACAGTAAATCAAATATATTAACAAAATCTCCAAATCCACTGTAAATTTATTTTTCTAATTTTTTTAGAGTGTGCTTAATATAGTTATTGATCTGTAGTTACTAATTTAACTTATCTCCTCATTTATCTTCGTTATTGGTATTATTTTTGCCTTTCACAAATAATTTGGAATACTTCTTTTTCAAAAGTTAAATTAAATATGTATTGCAATGGAACAATTATAGATTAAATGATTTTTTGTAACCGTTAACGAGATATTATTTAATTATTTAATCCAACAGCTTTAGCATTATTCAAAGTTTTTGCAAAATCAATTATTTTATTAGTGGTTACTGATTTCATAAATATACTTGTCAAATTATCTTTTGGATTATTAGATCCATAGTTATTATCCTTGTAATTAGTTTGTTTCACAAATTGCTCTATTTCATTAATAAATAAATAAAATATTAAATGCATTTACCTTGCTTAGTGAATCTGTTATTGTAACATTATCAACCTTTAAATCATCAATAGACTGTTTTGTCGGTAATTTATTCAATACTAAATTATTAATGTGGAAGTAAGAAACCATCATTATAGCTTTTCTAAGTATTTCTAATATAAGTTAATAATTTATTTCTAAACACACTATGTTTATTTCTGTTATCATTATCACAAGATAATTTAGCTTTAAAAGCTGATTTATTTACTTAATTTTTGTATATAAGTATTTATCCAAGATTTATTTTTTACAAATAATGATATCTTCGTATTTAAAATCCCTTGATACTATAGGCAAACAGCTATTGGGATAACATCAGAAAATTTTAATATATATATATATATATAAGCTTCACGTACATTTTAGATACCTTATAATTATTATAATTATAATTACCTGATAATTATTTTATAATTTCCTTATCTTTACCTCATTGATTTTTCTATAAGTTATTTATTTTCTATCTGAGATATTTCAAGAATCAATTTAAAAAAAATGGATAATGATTAGTAATAAGTGATCATACAGATTCTATTTCAGCCATTTTAAAATTAGAGATAGTATAATCAATTAATGTATTGTTTTTCTGTTACTCTCTTTGGCAAACTAAAATTAATTATAATGTTACTTTGATTACAATAACTTAAATCATACAGATCACTTACATGCTATCCCTGGTCATATAAAAGATTAAGTAACATTAAAATCTCCTACTATAATAATGATGTTTGTTCCTTATTAAGGATAACTAATGTATTTCATAAAGTTTCTATAAATATTCTTAAATCAACTTCAGGTGATCTATAGAGACAACCTTAATTGGAATCATTAGTTCTTAATGCTATAACTTCAATGTCATGAATCAAAATCAATAAACTTTGACACACATTAAATAATATTTCATCTTAAATATAGGCTGTAATACCTCTTGTTACATATTACAATTTCGAGTGGTCTGAAACCGAGCTAAATGATAATTTAAATTCAGTAGTTAAATAAATGCCGATATATCTCCAATTTATGATATTTGCCAACAAGATTGATACACACAGTTTTATAATACAAATATATTTTAATACACAAACAATAATACAATTTACAATAACAGTTATTACAAATAGTTATTACAAATAGTTATTACAAAT